>NW_011888825.1:4364031-4371247 GCF_000151845.1 Pteropus vampyrus | reverse complement strand
TTCACAAATGATATACCCAAAGGACAGACTTGGCAAGCACCAGAGCCCTGATAAAGAAATCCTGCTGGCTAAGATTAGCCTCTGCACAACAACCTCCCCACAGTAGTCAATACTAGTTCTAACAACCAATCAACCTGAGAGTCCATTCCTCCTATTGATGTGACAAGAGCAATCTATGCTCAACTACAACAGAAAGGCACACACAGCACACACAAGGCACATACCTGGAGCACCCCCTTAGGAGACAAGGGAGACTGTACCACTGGGCTCCACAGCACACATAATACATAAGGACACTTGACTAAGACTAGAAGACATAGCAGTTCTACCTAATACATATAAACACAGGGAAGGCAGCTAAAATAAGAAGACAAAGAAACATGTCCCACATGGAAAAACAGAACAAATTTCCAGAAAAAGACCTAAACAAAATACAGACAAGCAATCTATCAGATGCAGAGTTCAAAACACTTCTTATAAGAATGCTCAATGATCTCAGTGAGAACTTCAACAAAGAGATAGGAAACAAAAACGGAGATAGAAAACATAAAAAAGATCCACTTAGAAATGAAGGCTACAATAACTGAAATGAAAAATACATTATAGAAATTCAATAGTAGCTTAGATGAAGCAGAAGATCGAATCAGTGATTTGGGAGATAAGTCTGCTGCAAATTCTGAGACTCCTAACTCAACCATCTCCATAGAGGCCAGAACCCCATCTTCATCAGCTGTGACCAGCCAAGATTGTTTTACCTGAAGGCAAAATTATGCCAAACACGGCTTTTGTTGGTAGAATTGATGTGAAGATGAACGAAACCTAAATTAAAAGCTTCTTTTCTAGATATAGTTTAGTAAAAGAAGTGAAGATAATCACAGATCAGACTGGTGAATCCAAAGGCTGTGAATTTGTTTCCTTTGATTACATGGATGTGCAGAAGATAGTAGAATCACAGATAAATTTCCATGGTAAAAAACTGAAACTGAGCCCTGCATCAGGAAACAAAATTTGTGTGCCTATCGTGTGTAGCCATCTACTTTTGTTTTTAATACTCTTCATCCACCTGGAATAATCCAAACACTGAAACTTATATGCAGCCTCCAACCATGATGAATCCTATAGTTCAGTATGTTCAAGCATATCCTCTTTATCCAAGTTCACCAGTTTAGGTCATCACTGGATATCAGCTGCCTGTCATAATTATCAGATGCCATCACAGTGGTCTGCTGGGAAACAAATGAGGTATGTTATACTCCTGGCCTATACAGCTGTTAACTACCAGCATGATTCAGGAGCTGAAGTTTTGCCAGATGAATGCTCAGTTTATGAAGCTAGTCCATCCTCTGAAAATGGCCCACAAAGGAAATCCGTAGACCAAAGCATACAGACAGTGGTATCTTGTCTATTTAATCTGGAGAATAGAATGAGAAATTCTGTTATTACTCAAGATGAATACCTCAAGGGTAAAATAATGCATAATTTTAGAAGTTGGACAGTGCTTAGTTCTGTTTGATCCTCTCTAATAACTTTCTAGTCTCATGGAAAATTGCTAGTTTTGAATATTAAGAAAAAAACTAAAAGTTTTCCACTATTAAAGAAATTTAATTCTGAATATTGATAAACCACATTCAGACTATACAAGTTCTATTAGATTGTATAGTTTTATTTTACATTGAAATTGTTTTTCACTAGGTGTTTATTTAGAAACTGATACTATTTTGAATATATAGTTGAAAGTAAAAAATAATTGAGACTGAAGGGAATAACTTAAAAAAAAAACAAGAAGAAAAAGTCACCTAGGAAAGAGAAAAATCTTGAAAGGATTCTATACTACCTAACTAGGATGATGCACCTATAATATAAAGGACTTTTAAGTTTGTAATAGTTTCTAATTGAAATATTGAGAGTGTTGAAAGTTTTAAAATTTATAGGTATAGGTTTTGATGTTTAAAACTTATTTGATGGAGAAAATCCCTTCAGTTTGCTTAAAAGTAGTTAAACACTGTTAATTATACTTGTGCAAAATTAACAGCTACATCATAGATTTAGAAAATGATAAATTGCTTTTTCAAGAAAAAAAAGAAACCATGTAAAAATCTTCAACTTTTAAATGTTCATTATTAAAGAGAAAAACTCAAAAGAAAAGTTGAATGGACACAGCTAAAAGTCCATTCAAGTCCAAGAACTAGAAGAATAAACCAAGACATTCTTCCAAAATCTAGCATCAAAGAAAAAAAATAAAAAGAATGAAAGAAAAAAAAAGACAGATATTAAGGACAAAGTAATATAGATTAGCAGTTTAAAATATAAGCTTTGAATCTGACTGCCTAGCTGGAATCCCAGTTATATGTGATCTTGGGCCTTATGCCTCAGTTTGTTCATCTAAAAAGTTATGATAATAGCAATACCAATTACACAGTTTTGCTGTGAAAGTTAAATGAGTTATATATAGAAATCATTTTAAAAAGGCCTGGACCATGATAAGTAGTAAATGTTTCTTAGAAGAGAAAATGGAGGGAGAGAGGACATGATGTTAAATAATCAAAGCAAAAGTGCTAAAGAAATTTCCAATAACTAAAGAAAAACAGGAATCTCTGGCTCGAAGATCCTATAGAATGCCAAGCAGGTAAATAAAAGTAAGCTTATACCTGAAATACAGTAACAAACTTTCAGTACAATAAAATAAAATTTTAAAATTTTTGGAGAAAGTAAATTATAAAGTATGAAATTCAGATCAAGATTAGATATCTCAATAAAATCAACAAATGCAAAAATAAAATATTCAACATTCTGAGAGAAAATAAATTTTAAGTTAAAGTTTTATATAAAGATAAACTATTATTTGAAATGTGAAGACAAAATAAAAACATATTCAGAAGTACAAAAGCCCATATCATTCATAAGTTTGCTCTGAAGGTATTACTAATTTATTCCAGTAAGAAGATAACCAAAATCAAGAAGAGAATGTTTATTTAAAATAAAAAACGAAATCCAAAATACTTAAAATAAAACTTATTAGTAAGTTTATTTAAGTGTTGATTGTTCAAAAAATTAATAGCTACTTAGAAGAAAAATGTCATTTAAAGCATAGAATAGGAAACAATAAAAAATAAAATAGTTTTTGCCCTGTTTAGGGGAAAATTAATTATAGCTAAAATTTACAGAATGTTTTCAATACTCCAGGTATTGTTCTCACCCCTTTATTTGTATTGAATCATTCTTCACAACAAACTTCAAGAGAAGTTCCTCCATCTCCATTTTGTAGATGTGAAAACTGAGGCACAGAGATATTGAATAACATGCTCAGAGTCATACAGTTAGTAAATAGAAAAGCTAGGATTTGAACACAGAGTATCTAGCTGTGAAGCTTATGCTCTGCTCATCTCAAATCAGGTAGTGATCAATAATATAAAGTGTTAGAAGACATTAATTTTTAGTATGTAATATTTATAAAGGAAATAAGATATTCAAGTAAAAAATAAAATGCAGCTAAAAAGAAAATATAATGGAGAAATTTTATTCAATCTTTTGAAAGCAGGAAAAAAGAAAAGCAAGGTAGAGCAATAAATAAAAACACAGAATAAAATGGCGGAAATAAACCCAGGCCTATCACTAATTGTGATAACTGTAATTGAGTAAAAGTCCCTTATTAAAAGACTTTAAACTGAGCAAGAAATATCAAAATAAAATTTAGCTATTTGTTTTTAAAACGAAAACATACCAGAGACAAAAAGATAAATATATTGAGAAATAAAGATCAAAAAAGAAGCACAATTTTTCTATTTCCATATCTTAGGTATAAGACAAAATATGATTTAATAATTCACAGAGGAGGATATTCATATGGCAACAAAACAATTGAAAAACAGAAAGTTTAATGCTACTAATAATTAGCAAAATACTAATTAAAACATAAATGAGTGATCACCCCTCAGATTTATACAAATTCAGAAGTCAAATAATGTCAAATATTGGCAAGATGTGAAGAAACTGGTGCCATCACACACTGCTGTTCTAAATATAAATGAATACAACCAACTTGAGAACAATAAGTAATATCTCATAAAACTGAAATATGCATATGCTAAAACCCCAAAATTCCACTTTAAAAATTACTCCCCAGAGTAGTTGTACATAGCATAAAGACATTCATTAGAGCATAATCTGTAATACTAAAGAAAAATCTGATATAATCTGTATATCTTATTTAAAGATATCTATATATCCCTTCAAGAAAAAAGCAGGTAAATAAATTGTACTAAATCTATACAATAGAGTAACATAGAGAAGTTAAAATTAAGGAACTATATTTATAGGTAAAAATAAACTTGGTTGACAAAATTATGCTTCAAAATGAGATGTTCAGTATGGTTCCATTTATTTCAAAACACACATAAAAGAGTGATGTCTTGAAAATGGTGAAGTAGGCAGCTTCAGAAGTTAAAATTCACTGCAGAAAAATTGAAAAGCAAGAAGAAACTGTCAGGAAAAAAACTTTCTATAAATGCTGGGAAATAGATTTATATCAAACAAGTGAACACAGGATCAAGAAGAAGTTAGCTTTATAATGACAAGAAAGTTCTGTGGTATTTTTTACTTGTGCTTGCCCCAAACTCTCTCCAGGTCAGCAGTAATCTTGAAGACAGCAGTCTATGTTCCCAGTGCAGAACCCCGGTTCCTGGTTATAGAGGTTGCAAAACAAACCTTTTTCACAAATTATTGTGTAAGTATGTTATAATCTGTCTGGGGGGCTACCTGGAAGACTGACACAAGGTGTTTGTTTCTGTTTAGCAAAACTTAGAATACATCTAGGGTGGAAGAGTGGTGAGCCTTCACAAGTATTGTAAGGTAGGCAACCTGCAAATGTCTGATGCAAATGGTTACAATAAAGACATAAGATAGATCATGTAAAGCCTGAGAGAAAAACCCAAGGAGAGAATTTCTTTGGAAAATTAGGGCAATCAAAAGCACTTATGTTTATGGGTAATGTAGAAAGCTATGCAAATATACAGAGTAAAATCCATGCTCAGAAAAGACCTGAGAAGACATAAAGCTTTAATATTGGTCGGATCCTTTGGCTCAGCACAGATTTGACTAAATGTTGAAGGAAGGGCCAAGCACAGAGCCAATCTTCAAAAACTGGGAAAGGTAGATTTGTTTTTTGTATGATTTTCACTCCTGGCATTCAAGGAGATCTCTGGTAAAACATGAATTAGAACCAAATTAAGAAACAGAAACTTCAGTGACCACACATAACAAACAATACAGTCTCTATCCAAAAAAAGTTGAAAAAAAAAAAGTTGCTTGATAGACAGACTACTACAGCTTCAACAATTGAAATTAAAAAGCAGTAAATCCTATGGAAAAGGGACTTATCTGATTTCCAGAGTTGCCACATTTTAATATTCAAATTACCAGTTGTCAATAAAAATCACAAGGCATACAAAGAAACCAGTATATATGGCCCATTTAAGGGAACAAAATAAATCGACAGAAATTATCCCTGAGGACAACTAGACATTGGACTTACTACGTAAGGACTTTAGAACAACGGTCTTAAATAATTTTAAAATGCTAAAGAAAAATAGTGATAAAAACCTGAAGGAAACCAGGAAAATGATGTATGAACTAAATGAAATATCAATAAGAAGAAATTATTAAAAGGAATCAATCAAAAATTCTGAAACTGAAAAGTACCCTGAAATGAAAAAAATTCATTAGAGGTGTTCAAGAACAAATTTGAATAGGCAGAAGACAGAATCAGTGAACTTTAAAATAGTACTATTTAAATGAGGAGCAGAAAAAAAAATGAATAAAATTGAACAGAACCTAAGGCACTTGTGGGAGACCATCAAGCAGACCAACATATACACCATGAGAGTGCCAGAAGGAGAAGACAGAGAGAAAGAGAAAGACTGAAGAAATAATGGCCAAAATCTTTTCAAATTTGAGGAAAGAGATGGATCTGTTTATCCATAAAGTGTAGTGTCTCTAAATAGAAAAAACTCAAAGAGAACCCCAACAACGGAAACTATAATCAAACTGTTGAAAGACAAAAACGAAGAGAGAATCTTGAAAGCAGCAAAGAAATCATCAATAAGATTTACAGCCTATTTCTAATAAGAAACCTGGAGTTCAAAATGCAGTTTGATTACACGTTTGAAGTGTTAAAAGAAAAAAAAAATGTCAACTAAGAATTCTATATCTAGCAAAATAATTCTAGAGAAATAAGGAAAAAAAATAAGACATTCCCAGTACAAACAAAAACTAAGGGAGTTTATTATCACTTGAGATACCCTATAAGAAATGTAAAAGGAAGTCCTTTAGGTTGAAAAGAAGATGGTAACATAAATCTGTATGAAGAAATGAAGATCTCAAGTAAAGATAATTATATGGACAACTATAAAAGCCAGTATTTTATTTTTAATTAATTAATTTATTGTTTTATAGTAACATTGGTTAATGAAATCCAATGTTTCACCTGTACACTTTCACAGTAAGGCATATATATATTTACACTGTGTGTTCACCTCTTATAGTTAAATTTCTTTCTGTCACCATATATTGACACCCTTTACCCCATCAATCTCCCCTCTTCCCCCACCTCCTACCCTCTGTTAACCATGAGTCCATTGTCCATGAGTCTCTGTGGTTTGTCCTGCTCATTTGTTACTTTTAGGTTTATATCCCACATATAAGTGATATTATGTGATTTTCAACTTTTTCTGTCTGGCTTATTTCGATTAGCATGATTATCTCAAGGTCTATCCGCGTTGTCGCAAATGGCAGTATTTCATGTCTTCTTATGGCTGAGTAATATTCCATTGTATATATGTACCACTGCTTCTTTAGTCAGTCTATCATAGGACACTTCCGTTGCTTCCAGGTCCTGGCCACTGTGAATAATGCTGCTATGGACATTGGTGTGCAAATATCTTTTCAGATATGATTTTTTTTTAAGTCTTTGGGGTAAATATCCAATAGAAGGATTGCTGGATCATATGGTAGATCAATTTTTAGTTTGTTGAGAAACCTCCATACTGTTTTCCATAATGGCTGTACCAATTCGCAGTCCCACCAGCAGTGTATGAGGGTTCCTTTTTCTCCAAATCCTCTCCAGCATTTGTTATTACTTGCCTGTTGATTATAGCCATTCTAATAGGGATGAGATGGAATCTCATTGTGGTTTTGATTTGCATTTCTCTAATAGCTAGCA
>NW_011888825.1:4351272-4362576 GCF_000151845.1 Pteropus vampyrus | reverse complement strand
CTGTACTGCCGATCAATCTTTTTAGATTTTCCAGATCTTCTTGATTCAGTCTAGGAAGATTGTATTTTTCTAAGTACTGGTCATTTCTTCTAAGTTATTAAATTTGGTGTTATATACTTTTTCATAGTATTCTTGTATGATCCTTTGTATTTCTGCGATGTCAGTCATAATTTCCCCTATTTCATTCTTGATTTTGTTTATTTGTGTTCTTTCTCTTTTTTCTTTAGTGAGTCTACCCGGGGGGTTGTCAATTTTATTAACCTTCTCAAAAAAAAAACCTCTTCATTATATTTACTTTTTCTTTTTTTTTTTGTTTTCGATTTCATTTATTTCTGCTCTAATCTTTATTATTTCTTTTCTTCTGCTGACATTAGGCCTCATTTGTTCTTCCTTTTCTAGTTTTTTAAGATGAAGTGTTAGGTTTTTTATTTGGGCTCGTTGTTGTTTTTGGAGATAGGCCTGTAATGTTATGGATTTTCCTCTTATGACCACTTTGGTCGTGTCCCAAAAGCTTTGATATGTTGTACTGTCATTATCATTCATTTCTATGTATCTCTTGATCTCTCTTTTTATTTCTTCTCTCACTCAGTTATTCTTCAGTAGTGTGTTGTTTAATCTCCATGTATTTGTGGTTCTTCCTGATTTCTTTTTGCTGTTGATATCTATTTCAAAACATTATGATCAGAGAATATGGTTAGTATGCTTTCAACCCTCCCATATTTGTTGAGGCTATTTCTGTGTCCCAGTATGTGGTCGATTCTTGAGAATGTTCCATGTGCACTAGAGAAGAATTTATAAGCAGCTGTTTTGAGATGGAAGGCTCTGTATATGTCAATTATGTCCAGTTGGTCTAATGTGTCATTTAAGGGTGTTATTTCCTTACTGATTTTTCTGTTTGGATGATCTGTCCATATCTGACAGTGGGGTATTTAGGTCCCCTACTACAATAGTGTTTTGGCCTGTTTCTCCCTTTAGTTCTGTCAGTAATTGCTTTACATATTTTGGGGCTCCCTGATTGGGAGCATAGATATTAATAAGTGTTATGTCTTCTTGGTGCATGATTCCCTTTATCATTATGAAGTGTCCCTCAGTATCTTTCTTTACCTTTTTGATTTTGAAGTTTATTTCATCTGATATTAGTACCGCTACTCCCACTTTTCTCTGGATGCCATTTGCTTGAAATATCATTTCCCACCCTTTTACTTTGAGTCTTTATTTGTCTCTGGAGCTGTGATGTGTCTCCTGGAAGCAGCATATGGTTGGGTTTTGTTTTTTGATCCATTCTGCAACTCTGTGCCTTTTTATTGGTGAGTTCAGTCCACTTACATTTAGGGTGATTATTGAAATATGAGGTCTTCTTATAGCCATTTTATCTTTCGCTTTCTGGTAGCTTGGTGTTTCCATTGCTTCCTTGTCCTCGTGTTTCTGTTTTCTTTCTTTTGGTTGGATTTTGTGAGTTTTTCCTCTGATTCTTCTTGTTTTATGTTATATACTTCAGTTCTGACTCTATGGCGTGTGGTTACCATTACAAATATGAAAAAGATAGTTATATATATACAGTCATCCATTTTCTTCTGTGTGTGCCTTATCTCCTTTCCCCTTCGTGAATTTGGATCTTTGAATTCCCCCCTTTTCAGTCATCGTTGTCTCAATTTGTTCCTATGTACGCAGAACGTTCATTACTCTCTTGTTATAACAATTCTCTTCTCATTTAAGCTTATAATGCCCTGTTCTTAGTAAGGATTGCATTCCTCTGCTTCTATTTGCATGATAGTCACTTTACTCCTAATTATGTATTTTTTGTTGTTGTTATTTTGTTTTAGGTGAGCTGACCCCTTTCAGAATTTCCTGTAGTGCAGGCCTTATAGTGGAGAATGCCTTCAATTTTTGTATGTCTGAAAAGATCTCAATTTTTCCTTCATACCTAAAGGAGAGCTTAGCTGGATACATTATTCTAGGCTGGAAGTTCCTTTCACTTAATTGTTTAAATATTTGATTCTATTCCTTTCTGGCTTGTAATGTCTGTGCTGAGAAGTCCGATGATAATCTAATGGGTTTTCCTTTATACGTTACCATTTTCTTCTCCCTGGCTGCCCTGAGAATTGTCTTTGTCATTGATTTTTGATAACTTTAATACAATGTGTCTTGGTGAAGGCCTTTTTGGGTTGAGAAAATTGGCTGTTCTGTTGAACTTGAATTCCAAGTTCCAGCTCATTCCTTAGATTTGGGAAATTCTCATCAACTATTTTTCTGAAAATGCTTTCTAGTCCCTGCTCCTTTTCCTCGCCTTCGTTAATGCCCATTATTCTTATATTTCCTTTCCTGATGGTATCAGCTGTTTCCTGTATTTCTCTTTCATTATTTTTCATTCTTTGGTTTCTCTCTCTGCTTCCTTCTGATTTATTTCTAGATTTCTGTCTTCGATATCACTGATCCTTTCCTCCATTTGGTTGACTCTATTTCCCAAGGTTGCAACTCTTGCGGTGTGTTTTTTTATCTCCAGAAGTTCTATTTGGTTCTTTTTGAGGGTTTCAATCTCCTTGCTCTGCTCATGTAGCTGTTTTTGCAATTTCTGAAATTGTTAATATGACTTGTTTCAGAACTCACTGAGTTTTTTCAGATGTACCAGCCTGAATCCTCTCACTTGAGTCGCATATTTCTATATCCATAAGGTAATTTTCTGGAGATTTTTCTCTTTCTTTCTGCAATGCCTTGTCATCTTTGTTGTTCATGGTGTTTAATGGACTATTTTTCTACTTGGGCATTAATGGAAGTGTATTCTGCGTTTTTTTCCCGAAAGAAGATTTATTACATAAAAGTTTCTCTTTAGCCTGCTGCAAAGAAGGCACTTTTCTTTTGGTTTCAAGTAGGTATCATCTCAGCCTCTTAGATCCCTGCTTTATATAATGCCTTAATAATGTCTTTTGTTTTTTTTTTCTCATAGATGTTTAATCTTTCTTACTACTCTCTGTCTCAGTTTTTGTCTGTGTTAGTGACAGTTTCGGTAGCATTTGCTCAGATTTCCCAGGGGCTCTGCGGTGATCGGTCTCAGAGGTTATGGGGGTAGTGGCCTTCTGGATTGAGGGTTGGGGGCTGTGACTCTGTTTCAGTTTTGCAACCAGGGCCGGTAGAAATCAACTGTTCTTTCTCTGCAGTCCCGTCCCACTGCTCTGCTTTCTGTCCTGATGACTGAGCCCTGCAGCTGGCTGCATAGAAAAGTCCTGGTACTTCTAGGCAGGGCTAAACAGAGATGTCACCGCACCTTCTCTACTCCCCCTCCTCCTGCAAAGAGCTTCGGTGGCTGCGACAGGCAGCGTCTTTTTTTGTCCCAGTCCACCACCCGACACCCGGGGTTCTGACCTAAAGTCACTCTTATGTGCAGATCCCATGCTCAGACATGCTAGTGTTCAGGTTGGGTGTTTTTTGTTCAGTTTTAGACGTTCAGCTTATTGTTGTTTCAAGGGGAAAGATCTGAGGATGTCTCTCGCTCTGCCATATTTTCCCAGAATCACCCAAGAATTTGAAATTAACTTGTTCTTTTGATAATCTCATAATAAGAGATAAAGTTCTGTAATAAATTCATTAATCTATTTCACAACATTCAGATTTGGTAAACAAGGCTGTTTAACTCACTATTTTCTTTACATCTCAGTATGAAGCTTGAGAAATTATAAAATCTTAATCTCCATCCTTGCCCTTTAGGTACCTTCAGAAACCACATTTTCCATGTGGGTGACATACAGCTTCCTTTGAATGAATAGCCCCCTTGGATCTAATACACATCATTATGTGAAAATTTATTCTAAGCCCACTGTAGAGAGGCATGGCTTGGAGCCCTGTCCTAAAGCTTTTTCTCATGGCTGTTTGCCTCGGGTTCTATTGTACAGAGTCCCTGTTTATTGGAAACTGGTCTCTGGACCTACTCACTTGGGTGCCATCACCAGCCTGGCAGATTTTATCAGATGGGAATGAACAGATTTTCCATAATGCAAGACCTCGTCACAGCATTCCAGTTCAGGAATCTCATTGTTTAACCAATACCTGAAGTCAGAACCTTTTGGAAAATAAATATTTAATTTTTTGGCTCTCTATCACAAACTATCAAGCGCTCCCCAGCAAACTCTCCCAGCCTTTTTTAAAATAGATGCCATGTATATTGGTAGGACTGGACAGATATCAAATAATTGAACTTTTCACTTCTGTGCTTTAAATATCTGAAAAAGGCCAGGTTATGTAATTAGGAACTTCAATAAAGGTTCCAGACTATTCCTTTTGTCTGAGTTTTGGAAATAGTGTTGTGCAGGGGCAATACTAAGCTATATCTTAGACTGCATGAATTATAGGGGTAAGTTCTGCTCAATAATATCACCATCATTATGTATATAATGTTTCCTGTTTCTGAGTTATCATGAAGGAAGGTATAATTTTATTTAAATTAGAATATCTGCTTAATTTTAACCACCTTGAAATAAAAATATGCTTATATGTGCCATCTATTTCTCTCTTTTCTGCCTGCCTTCCTTCCTTCCTTCCTTCCTTCCTTCCTTCCTTCCTTCCTTCCTTCCTTCCTTCCATCTCTCTTCTCTTTGCTCTCTCAAGTAAAAAAAAGTTTAATGTTCTGCATATGGTTTTGTTTTATTTGTCTTTCACTTGTAGGACAGAAAAAGAAGATACAGGTTATACTTAAAGACATGGTTTCCTGTATCCCTAGGGTCTGCAATCTCATGTATTTTAAAATTTTTTTTCAAGATGGAGTTTACATAACATAAAATTTACCATTTTAAAGTGAGTAAGTCTGTGACATTTAGTACATGTATAATGTTGCACAACCACCATCTCTATCTTTTTCTAAAACATTTTCATCTTTCCAAAACAAAATGCTGTACCCATTAACAGTTTCTTCCAATTTCCTCTCCTCACAGCCCCTAACAACCACTATTCTTTTTATGTCTATAAATATAACAATTCCAAATATTTTATATAAACACCATCATCCAAGATGTGACTTTTGTGACCAGCTTCTTTCATTTAGCATAAAGTTTTCAAGGTTCTTCCATGTTGGAGCATGTGTCAGCATTTCATTCCTTTTTTTAATAGATGAATATTTCATTCTATATATATATCAAAATTTGTATATCTATTGATGGTCATTTTGGGCAGTTTCTACCTTTTAGATATTGTAAATAGAGCTGCAATAAATATGCATGTACATAGATTTTTTGAAGTACCCATTTTCAATTCTATTGGGTATATACCTAGAAGTAGAATTGCTAGGTCATATAGTAATTCTATGTTTAACTTCTTGAGGAACTGCCAAACTGTTTTCCCTAGTGCTTGCACAATTTTAAATTCCCACCAGTAATATACAAGGGTACCCATTTCCCCCACTTTTTGCCAACTTTGGATTTTGCTATTGTTTTTATTATTATTATTATTATTATTATTATTATTATTATTATTATTACTATTGCTATCCAATTGTGTGTGACATGGTAACTTGTGATCTTGTACTGTGTAACTTTACTAAATTTGTTTAGTGGTTAGTAGCTCTAGTAGTTTTTCTTGTGGATTTAAAAGACTATCTATATATAGAATCATATCTCCTGTTACTAAAAATAGTTTAACTTCTTTCCCTTGCAAATTAGATGCCTTTTATTTATTTTTTTCTTGCCTAATTGCTCTTCCAGTAAAATGTGAAATAACTGCGATGACATAGTTGTCTTATATTTAGTATGATGTTAGCTATAGATTTTCCATAAGTGTTTTTATTATATTGAGGAAGTTTTCTCTTATTCCTAGTTCTGAGTGCTTCTATCATGAAAGAGTATTGTAGTTTGTCAAATGTTTGTCTGTGTCAATTGATATAATCATGTCGTTTCATTCCTTTTATGCTATTAATTTGGTATATTATGTTGATTTTTTTCATGTTGAACCACCCTTGAATTTCTAGGATAAATCTCATTATGGCATATACATCTTTTAAAATGCTATTGGATTCAGTTTGCTAGTATTTTTTTTTTTTAAGGATTTTTGCACTTGTATTCAAAAGGGATATTGGTCTGTAATTTTCTTTTCTTGTTGTGTCTTTGTCTGGATTTAGTACCAGACTGGATTAGTTTGTCAGAGTGCCATAACAAAATATCACAGACTAAGTGGCTTAAACAACACAAATTTATGTCCTCACAGTTCTGGAGTCTGGAAGTTCAAGATCAAGGTGCCAGTAGGGTTGGTTTCCTCTGAAGCCTCTTTGGTGTGCAGATGGCCACCCTGTTGCTGCCTCTTCATATGGTCTTTTCTCTGTGAATGCACTTCACATGGTCTTTTCTCTGTGAGTGCATGTACCTCTTTTCTTATAAGAGTACCAGTCATATTGGATTAGAACCCCACCCTAATGATTTATTTTCACTTAATTACCTCTTTAAAAACATTATTTTCAAATACAGTTACATTTTTAGGTACTAGAAGTTGGAAGTTCAACATATGAATTTGGAGGAGACACAATTTAGCCTATAACACAGGGTAATACTAACCTCAGAGAACGAGTTAGGTAGTATTTTCTACTTTTCTCTTTTTTGGAAGAGTTTGAGAAGAATCCATGTTAATTCTTCTTTAGATATTTGTAGACTTCAGCAGTGAAGCTATCTGATACTGGACATTCGTTGGGAAGTTTTTGATTACTGATGCAATATTTTTACTTGTTATAAAGTTGTTTAGATTTTTCTATTTTTTTAAATCAGTTTTGGTAACTCTTATGTCTATAGGAATTTGTCCATTTCATTTAGATTACCTAATTTGTTGGCATGCTGTTGTTCAAAGTATTCTCTTATAATCCTTTCCATTTCTGTAAGTTCTATGATAATGTATCCACTTTCATATATGACTTTAGTTATTTGTGACTTCTCTTTTATGTATGTGTGTCAGTCAAACTAAAGTTTTGTAAATTGCTTTTCTACTCTCAATTTCACTTATCTCTAATCCAATTTGTACTATTTTGCTCCTTCTGATAGCTTTGAGTTTAGTTTGTTCTTCTTTTTGTAGTTCCTCAAGGTGTAAAATTAATTAATTGATTTGAGATAGTTCTTCTTTTTAAATGTAGATGTTTACAGCTATAAATTCCCCCAAGCACTGCTTCCACTCCATGCCATGCTTTGTATGCTGAATGTTGTTTTCATTTGTTTCAAGATGTTTTACAATTTGCTTTAGCTCATTTATTTTTACAAGAGTGTGTTGTTTCATCTCCATGTATTTGTGAATTTTCCAATTTTTCTCCTGTTATTGATTTCTAGTTCATTATATTGTAGTAAGAGAAAATACTTTGTATGGTTTCAAATTTTTTTGATTTATTGACTTGCTTTGTGGGTTAATTTATTGTTTATCTTAGAAAATGTTCCATGTATACCTAAGAAGAATGTGTATTCTACTGTGGTAAAGTGGTAAAGTGGTAAAGTGGAAACTAAATTCTACTGTTCAATATATGTCTGTTAAGCGTAGTTGATTTATGTTGTTTAAATGCTCTATTTCTTTATTGATCTTCTGTCTAAATGTTGTGCCAATTATTGAAAGTTATCTGTTGAAGCCTCCAACTATTATTTTAGAACCGTCTATTTTTTCCCTTCAATAGTGCCAGTTTGCTTTGTACATTTTGGGGCTCTCTTGTTTGGTACATATGATTGTTTTATCTTAATAAATTGGTCCTTTCGTCTATAATATGTCCTTATTTATCTCTTGTAATAATTTTTTACTTAAAGTCTATCTGTTACTAGCATAGACACTCCAGCCTTCTTTTTGGTTATCACTTGCATGGAAAATCTTATTTCCATTTTTTTCACTTTCAACTTATATGTTTCTTTGGATCTAAATTAAATAACTTTTAGCATATAGTTGGATAATTTTTTTAAAAATCCATTCATCCAATGTCTGCCATTTGATTGTAGAGTTTAATTGATTTACATTTAATGTAATTGCCAATAGGAGAGAACTTAATTTTGTCCTTTTGCTATATATCTTATAAATTTTGTCCCTCACTTCCTCAAGGCATTTCTGCCTTCTTTCATGTTTAATATTTTTTGTAGAGAATTTGATTTCTTTCCTATTTTCTTATCTCTTTTTGATATTATATTTGTAGTTGCCTTGGTTATTTTAACATCCTCAATATATAAAAATCTAATTTGAATTGATATCAGCATAACTTCAATAGAATACAAAAACTCCATATTTATATAGAGCCCTATTCACCCCTTTATGTTATTGTTGCCACAAATTGCATCTTTATACATTGTGTGCCCAATAACAGATTTACAATTATTTTTATGCATTTATTTTTGAAATCAGGTAGGAAGTAAAAGGTAAAGTATAAATAAAATACTAGCGAGTGTGGAAAAACATGGTGGAGTGAGAGATGTACTCAGATCTTTCCCCTTGAAACAACAATAAGCTAAACATCTAAAACTGAACAGAGAGGGAAGATGGTGGACTAGGTAACAGGGTTTGTCTCCTCCCAGTACCGCATTAAAATTACAACCAAATTATAAAATAATCAATGTGGAGAATCACCTGAAATCCAGCTGATCATAACACCTACATCTAATAATATAAAGAAGCCACATCAAAGCTGGTAGGAGGGGCAAAGTCCCAAATCGGGCTGGACTTGCACCCACGGGTGGTGGAGGATCACCGGGAGGGAGAGCAAGGCTGCAGAGGCTCTCCTGAAGGAGAGGGGAGTATTGGTCTCATTTGGGGGCTCTCCAGCACAGGGTCCCAGCCCAGGAAAGAAGAGATTCCAATAACTCTGACTATAAAAACTAGAGGGGATTCTGGTAATCTGGGTGAGATGGTAGGTGACTGAGTCCCTAGATACCCCTTTAAAGGACCCACACAAAGTCTTTTTGATCCGTGGACACTCACCTGGGACACCAGCAGTGGGTCTGAGGCTCGCACAGGATTCGTTCTGAAAAAAATCTCCATTACCCAGAGTCAGATCGAGGGCTGGAAAGGCAGCCACCATTGCGCCTTAGTCTGGCCCCCCTACAGTGTAAAGTACAGACCACACCAGCTTGATTGTGCCATTAGGAAGTGCTGGTTTGAGGGGATCAGCCCACCCCACCTAACCTGCAGACTGCTGGGGACAGTTGTTCCAAGTGATTCAGAGTGAAATGTTCACAGCAGGGAGGCCATTGTCGTTAGCAGCGTTTCTAATCCCAACAACAGTGGTTAGCACTGTGAGCCCCATTTCAGAGATAGAGTTAGGTAGATTGCTGCTGCAAACACGAACTTGAGCAGATATCGGGGACCGGTGGGACAGTCCCAGACAGCAGCTGGTCTTGCTGTGATCTGGATCTTCTGCAGGAACTCACAACAGTTATCGAATTTTCAGCAAGACTGAGGATGTATTGATCTGACTGCCATTGTCTCTCTGAGACCCCACCCCACCCAATCAGCAGACTGCTGCCAAGCTCAGCTCCTAGTGATTCAGGACCAAGTGTTCACAGTGGGGCAACCACTGTCTCGTCCACTTACTTATAGATCCAGCATAGGCAACAACCATCGGTGGATATCTTTGTAGTTCTCATTGGGTAGCCCTGAGCAATCAAAAGCAGAGACTAATCTTGGCCTACAGGGGAGCCCCTTCCAAGGGGCCACAAAACCAATGCATCTGGAGGTTAGCACTAGACCACAACAGAGCAACTCCTGACTGGTTCCAGTAGTGATACACACAAAGGGTGGTTGCAACAAATATACTGTTAGGGCAAATCCCACTCAGTGGGGTCAGCCCCCACACAACAACTCTTATCCTGAGAGTGCAGCCATTTCTCACAGTTAGTCAGCCTGAACGTTAATACCACCAACTGAACAACAATAAAGGCTTGGTGACAACAGAAGTTCACACACAATCCACACAAAGGTTACATCCTGAGCTCCCAGCACAAGGGATCAGGGAGAGTACACCATTGGGCCACACAGGATACCTTCCACATTAGGCCATCTGGCTAAGGCTGAGAGATGAAACAAATATTCCTGACACATTGAAAAGAACACAGAGAAGCTAATAAAATGAGAAAACAAAGAAACATGCCACAAGTGAAACAACAGGAGAAAACTCCAGAAAAATACAATCTTCCTAGACTGAATCAAGAAGATCTGGAAAATCTAAAAAGATTGATCGGCAGTACAGAAATGGAAACAATCATCAAAAACCTACTGAAAAGTACAAGTCCAGACCAGATGGCTTCACCAGTGAATTCCACCAAACATTCAAAGATGTAATATCTATTCTCCTCAAACTCTTCCAAAAAATTGAAGAGAAGGCAGTACTTCCCAACTCATTTTATGAGGCCAATATCGCCCCGATACCAAAACCTTGTAAAGATAATAGCAAAAAAAAAAAAGAAAATGACAGACCAATATCTCTTATGAACATAGATGCAAAATTCCAAAATAAGATACTAGCGAACCGAATACAGCAACATATTAAAAAGATTATACTCCACGATCAAGTGGGCTTCATCCCAGAGGCACAGGGATGGTTCAACATATGCAAATTGATTCATGTGATACACCACATAAACAAATTAAAAAATAAGAATCATATGATCATATCAATAGATGCAGAAAAAGCCTTCGACAAGATACAGCATCCATTTATGATGAAAACACTTGACAAAATCGGCATAGAAGGAAAGTACCTTAAGATAATAAAGGCCACATATGACAAACCCTCAGCCAACATTACACTTAATGGTGAAAAGCTAAAAACCTTCCCTCTAAGATCAGGAACAAGGCAAGGCTGTCCACTATCGCCACTCTTATTCAGTATAACATTGGAGGTCCTAGCGAGTGCAGTCAGACAAGAGAAAGATATAAAAGGCATCCAAATAGGAAACAAAGAAGTCAAACTGTCACTATTTGCGGATGACATGATCCTCTATACAGAAAACCCTAAAGACTCCACAAGAACACTACTAGAAAAAATAAGCAAATACAGTAAAGTTTCTAGATACAAAATCAACATTCAAAAATCCATAGAATTCCTATACTTTAATAATGACGAGTCAGAAAAAAAAGTGGAAAAAAATTTTCTTTTGCAATTGCAATAAAAAAAAAAATTACCTAGGAATAAATCTAGGTATTTATGAAGATCCTACGTAATGAAAACTATAAGACCCTATTCAAAGAAATCAAAGAAGAGACAAAGAAATGGGAAAATATTCTGTGTTCTTGGATTGGAAGAATCAACATAGTTAAAATGATCATATGACCTAAAGCATTATACAGATTTAATGCAATCTCCATCAAAATGTCATTGGC
>NW_011888825.1:4347223-4349857 GCF_000151845.1 Pteropus vampyrus | reverse complement strand
GGTTATGGGGAGGGTGCAGTGGGTAAAGGGGATTAAATATATGGTAGCTGAAGGAAACTGGGCTTTAGGTGGCAATCATATAATAGAATATGTAGATGTCAAATGATAATGTACAGCTGAACTTTATATGATGTATTAACAAATGTTGCCCCAATAAACTTAATTTAAAATAAATAAATTAATAAATTAATTAGTTAATTAAATTCTCTGACACAGAGGCATGTATTTACTTACAAAGAAAGCAATTATAGAAACAACTCTCTCACACTGTAAGCGCATGCGCCATGTTAGTAAAAAGGAACACTCAGATGAGCCTAAATCCACACTTACAAATAAAGATGTAAAAATGTTTTGCTTAGAAATGAAATTATTTTTCTGAGCATTTATTTCATGTTATGCCTCAAGGTATCTTCAGCAGGGGCAATTTAAGTGCCTAACCATATTAGAAACTATATTAGTTTCTGATATGACTGAGGACAACTTTAAATATAGTACCATATAATTTGAACTGTTATAAAAAAAGTAGTGTGCTTTTGTCCCTTAGAGAATGTTATATAAATGGAATCAGAGAGTATGTAACCTTTTTGTTTTATTCTCATTTTTCTTCTAAGTGATCTTTTCTCTATTGTTTTTCATAGAATCATCCAAGAGTACTATTGCTGGATTATATAGTAAGTACATACTGGATTATATAGTAAGTTAGATTTTTAGAAATTCCAAACAACTTTCCAAAATGGTTGTTCCATATTATAGTCCTACCAGCTATGTGTTGATGATTGCACTATACTGGTAAATGTTTAATATGTGATATCCTTATTTTATCATATCATTTCTAAATAGGATGGCTGAACTTAACTTGCTTATTAGTGTGTTGTTTTTTTCCTTACATTATATTTTTCTAAGTAAGCATTTTCTGAAGATTGAATCTACAGATATGTCAAAGAATCCTTCCTTATTCCCTTCTTTCTCAGGTCATTAGGCTACACAGTGCCTTTAAGATGCCCTCAGGGTAGAGCCTCTATCTAGAGAATAGGGTGATGAAATGCCGACTGGAATGGCTGTCATGCTGTTTCAGCCAGCCGTACTCTGGTTTTTTTCTCGAATCCATATCTTTGGATACGGAATATATTTTCCAACACTTAGATCTGGTTTCAGTCTTCACAAGTTTCTGTCTTGTGTCTGGTTATGAACTAACTGATTGTAAGCTCCTACACTCCCCTTCTGGATTTCCTAGCACCATCTTTTGTTGCTAGTGCTGCTTCTGGGGACAATTGGATAACTGAATTATAGACTTATTAGGATAACCTGGTTACAAGTTCCATTCACTCTGGAATATCCTTATGCTTCATTTTAAGAAAATTTTTATTTTTAAATTATTATAGAAAGGAAGTTGTTAAAATCATGCAGAAAGTCCCATATACCTTTCATCCAGCATCCCTCAGTAGTGACATCTTATATGACTGTGGTACAATATTGAAACCAGGAAATTGACATCTGCACAATAGTGTTAACTGGACTAAAGATCTTATTCAGTCATCACCATTTCTTACATGATCTCATTTGTGCATGTGTGTATTTCTATGCAATGTGATCCCATGTGTAGACTTGTGGAATCACTACCATAATTAGGACATAGAACTGTTCAAACATCGCAAAGGAACTGTCTCATGCTAATCCCTTTACAGTCACACCTATCTTCCTACCCTGCCTCTTAGAAACCACACATGTTCATCTTTATAGTTTTGTCCTTTAGAGAATGTTGTATACATGGAATCAGAGAGTATGTAACCTTTTGTAATTGGTCTTTTTCACTAAGCATAATACCCTTGAAAGCCATCTAAATTGCTGTGTATGTCAGTATACCAGAGTTTATTTAACCATTCACTTGTTGAAGGACATTGTGTTGTTTTCACTTTTTGGATTTTATGAATTAAGCTGCTACAGATATGTATAAGTTTTTGAGTGAACATAAGTTTTCATTTCTCTGGAGTAAATGTCCAGAAGTGCAATTTCTGGGTTGTATGGTAAGTACATGATTACTCTGATAAGAAACCGCCAAACTATTTTCTATAGTGGCTGAACCATTTAACATTCCCTCTGGCAATGTGTGAGAGATCTAGACTCTCTGTCCTTACCAGCATTTTGTGTTATTATTACTTTTCCTTTTAGCTGTTGAAATAGGTATGTTGTGATATTTCATCATCATTTTAATCTACATTTCCCAAAGGATTAGTGATGTTGAATACCTTTCCATGTGCTTATTTGCCACCTATATAAATTCTTTGCTGAAGTGACTGGATGTGTTTGCTAGGGGTTCCATAACAAAATAACACAGACTGAACAGCTTCAACAATAGAAATTTATTTTTCAAACTTCTGGAGGGTAGAAGTCCAAGACCAAGGTCAGCAGGTTTGTTTTCTCCTGAGGCCTCTCTCCTTGGCTTGCAGAAGACTGCCTTCTTTCGGTGTCCTCACGGTCTTTCTTCTGTGTGTACAAATGTCTGGTATCTCTCTGAATGTTCAAATTTTCTCTTCTTACACAAACACCAGTCCAATTAGAGCAGGACCCACCCTAATGGTCTCATTTTTACTTAATCATCTCTTTAAAGGTTTTATCTCCAAATATAGTCACATT
>NW_011888825.1:4326803-4347173 GCF_000151845.1 Pteropus vampyrus | reverse complement strand
ATTACTTTTCCTTTTAGCTGTTGAAATAGGTATGTTGTGATATTTCATCATCATTTTAATCTACATTTCCCAAAGGATTAGTGATGTTGAATACCTTTCCATGTGCTTATTTGCCACCTATATAAATTCTTTGCTGAAGTGACTGGATGTGTTTGCTAGGGGTTCCATAACAAAATAACACAGACTGAACAGCTTCAACAATAGAAATTTATTTTTCAAACTTCTGGAGGGTAGAAGTCCAAGACCAAGGTCAGCAGGTTTGTTTTCTCCTGAGGCCTCTCTCCTTGGCTTGCAGAAGACTGCCTTCTTTCGGTGTCCTCACGGTCTTTCTTCTGTGTGTACAAATGTCTGGTATCTCTCTGAATGTTCAAATTTTCTCTTCTTACACAAACACCAGTCCAATTAGAGCAGGACCCACCCTAATGGTCTCATTTTTACTTAATCATCTCTTTAAAGGTTTTATCTCCAAATATAGTCACATTTGAGGTACTGCGGTTCAGGGCTTCAACATATGAATTTTGAGGGAATACAATTCAGCTCATAACAGTGTCTTTAGCCTTTTATTTATTTAGTCAATTATTTATTTGTTTTACTGATGGTTGAAGGATTCTTTATACATTTAAGGTAAAAGTCTTTTCTTGGATATATAGTGTGCAAATATTTTCTCCTAGTCTGTAGCTTATCTTTTCATCTTTTTTAGCAGAGTCCTCAGAGCAAAAGTTTTAACTTTTGATGAAGTTCAATTTACTAAATTTTTCTTTCATAAATTGTGCTTTTAGTGTCATGTCTAAGAACTCATTGACTTAGGTTTAGACTTATTATTATATCCTTTGTCATTTCAAAAATTGCTATAAGAAACATATATTCTGTTATTTATTTCATTTGTTGTAAAAGAAACCTTGTAAATACATTGTCTGCTATATCACTCAGGCTCTCCTGCATGAAATTCCAAGTGAAGGATGTCTTTTAGAGCTGCTTCTTAAACTTTAATGTACATATAGATCACCTAGGATCTTGTTAAAATACAAATTCTGTTTCAGTATATCTGGGGTTAACTTCATATCTTTCATTTCTAACAATCTTCCCATTAGTACTGATGCTGATGATACAAAGACCACATTTTGAGCAACAAAGTTTTAGAATTTAATGTTCCTCTGATATCCAATAACAGGAACCAGGTAACAAATTGTGTCTTCTTTTTCACCAGGGAAAATAAGACCAACATTTTAAGTGTAACATAACACAAGGGTTAACTTATATTTGACATTTTTGTATCCTTATTTCCATGGTTCTAATTTCTATTTTTATTTCAGTAAATCTATTATTGTAAATTGTCTCAAGATCTTTCTAGAATAAGATGAACTATAAACAAAAATAAATCATTAAATGTGAAAGTGAGGGTTTTTTTGCCCTGTGTACCCAAGTATGAATCCATTCCATTTTTTTCCTCAACCTTTGAAATCAATGGTACCTAAGATATATCATAAACGAAGAAATATGTCATTTGTACAATGTTAGGAATTTTGAGCACAAATGGTCTCTTTTTCCTAAATTATCTGTGACATACATATTGACAATTACTTTGTCCTTTTTAAAAATTAGGTTCTGGTATGATGGACTACATAGGACAGAATCTTAAATATAGTGTTGTTTAATAAATATTTATAAATGGAATTATTTTTATAAACTTTATATTCTTTTTGTCAGAAGCACAGTTCAAAAATGGATTTGGAACCCCCGTGTACTGATGGTGAAAATGTAAAATGGCACGGCCACTGTGGAAAATGCTGTTGTGGTTCCTCAAAAAATTATAAATCGATCCAGAAATTCCACTTCTAGGTATATACTCAAAAGAATTGAAAGCAGGGTCTCAGAAAGGTAACTGTACACCCACATTTATAACAGCATTATTCACAATAGCTAAAACATGGAAACCACAGACAGATAAATGAATTAGCAAAATATGGCATACATATACAAGAGAATATTATTCAGCCTTAAAAAGGAAGAAAATTCTGACATATGCTACAACATGGATGAACCTGATGACATTATGCTAAATGCAATAAACCTGTCACAAAAAGATAAATACTGTATGATTACACTTATATAAGGTACTTACAGTACCTTAATTTAGAGACAAAAAGTAGAATGGTGATTTCCAGGGGCTCAGAGAGTAAACGGAAAGTTATTGTTTAATGGGTACAAAATTTCAGTTTTGCAAGATAAAAAGAGTTCTGGAGAAGGATGATGGTGATGGCTTCACAACAATGTGAATGTATTTAATGCCACTGAACTGTACAGTTAAAAATGGCTAAGATGGTAAATTTTATATTATATATATTTTACCATAATTTTTAGAATGGGAAAAATGTACTAGGTATTCAGATTTTGACTAAATGTAATGTGTCTTATTGCACAGAGAGGTAGGTGCCTACATCATGACAATACTTTACCTCTGTGTCAGTTTTACAAATTGTGTTCATATTGCCTTGGTCTGGCCATGCAATTCACAGTATTTTTCAAAAATTATTTTACTTCTTTATTCTTTTACCATATGACATCCCAATGTAATGCTCTACTTATATGAATCTCTTCCATTTGATTTTAAATTGTTTAGAAGAAAGAGCCAATGTTTTTTCACATGTTAATCCCCAGCATTTGGCATTGTGAGTGGAGTTTAGTTGTTGCTTAATATTTTTTAAATAAGCAAATGAATGAGTATACCTTTAAAAACCATAGAATGCAACTCATTTTGCCCTTCTATTTAACCCAATTCTTATAAAAGTATTATATTTTAAATAAAATGAGTCTTGTCGAGCATTTAAAGATGGCTTTCAGATTGCATACATTTCTGAATATATTCTGAATTTGCTGGAACATATTGCCTTTCCCCATACCATTTGCATTGGTATATATAAATATCTGAGATCAAAGATACTGTCCCCATCTGATTCCATATTATATTCACATGCAATATGTTGAGTACAACATGCTAAGTAAAATAAGATAGTTATATAACCTTTGCATTATTGTCACCCTAAGAATTCTGCATTTTTATGAGTGTTTTCTTTCTTTTTTTTTTTTGTACAGAAAACTGTCTTGAGTAATTTTGTGTACCTCAGAAAATGCTCTGTGAATAAGCCTTTTGAAATCGCTGTGAATGTTAGCAGAGACTTCTGTTACTAATATTACTTTACACCTTTTCTAAATAATCAAGTCATTTAGCAGCAATTCACTTCTTTATGTTGGAAATATCATGTATGCACAGAAGAGCTTCCATTTTTCTACCTGGAAGTTCATCATAGCAAGAAATGCCTTTCAGATTCCTTTTAGATGTGGCATCTATTCATTTACTTCTGATTCTGTAGCTGCAACTGAGAGCTTAGTGAGTCTTGGCAGGTAATAATCTTCCATCACTTCTTGCTGTTTAAGAAATACAGGTCCTTTCTCATTTTACCCAGAGGGTTTATACACAGCTCTCTCTCAGTAGGAGTCCCTAATCCACCACAACTCTTCCCCTGGGTGCTGGGACACATGTCCTTCCTTCTGTAGGTCATCCATAGAACATGCAATGATATGACCTTCATAAGTTCTGGAACTGCAGAGCATGGGCAGATCTCTTTTGTGTAGCTTCAAGAATATGAAATTCCTTTTCAGTGTGTCTCAAGAACTTTTTATACATCAGTGTCCTTGCATGAATGCAGCAATATTTCTTTTATTCCAAGCACTTCCACTTTCAAACCAAGTAAGTACGATCTAACCAATGCTGATCTTCAGTGATATGACAAATATGTACATTCTCCACAGCAGCCTCCACATTTCCCCAGAGTTCCATTTAGCTTGAGTCTCTGAATTGGCAATAGATTTTATAGTTACCCCTTCAGATAACCTTAATTTGAATAATCCGAGGTACCTTGGCAGTAAAAGACACCAAGAATCTCATCAATGACTAAGAATGTCTGATTCTGCTCCAGCATGGAGCTCCTTTGGAAACAGCCACCTTGGAAATGATTTCAGTGCACTAGAAACAAAGACTGAATTATACAGAATAAATTAAAAGAGACCATAACCTTGAGAACTTACACAAGAAAAAATAATTTTAACTGGTATAGGGACATAAGCCAGCAAACTAACATTCCAAAGGGGATAGTTACCCATCAAATAATGCAGAACCAGTTTCCAGTATAGTTTCTCAGTAGAATGAAAAGAAACAATTGATGACGGTTGTCAGAAACTTATAGTATCTTCTACACTTCTCATTTGGAAGCAGAAGTTACTCCTTTGGACTAAGGTTTTTGGACAGTGCAAATCTCCTTCACAGGGAATTCTCATGAATGTATGCAAGTTTTTAGGTTTAAAACTGAATTGTACATATGGAGCAACTTTATAAATTAATCCCATAGGTAACTACTCATACTGAAATTTTTTTGTTAATACAGATTCAAAACAATGTTCTATAAAATTAATGCTAAATAATAATCAATATAATAAAACTATTTAATGTTCTTTAGCTCCAGGGTAATTTCTATGTGAGGAACTCAGCCAGACAATCTAAGGTCATGGTACCATGAAAGTCAAAGTCAAAGTGAACTTAGAAGGTAATTCTAAATGAACTCAAATTACCCACACTTATCTCTAAGCATTGACTCTATAAGAAAAAAAAAATACAGAAATAAATTAAATCAAGGTGGTAATTCTCAAATAGAGATTGGTGGAGCAGTGTAATAGGGGTGGGGCATACTAGAATTGGCCTAGGGAATTTTTTTCAAATGATAAACATATTTCAGAATGTTCTGATATAGTTTTCAGGTAGTTAAATCTTCCAGTTGCAAGGTAACAGAAACGCAACTCAAACCAATATCAACAATTAAAAATAGATGTATATAAAGAGAGATCTAGAAAGATATAGATGATACAAGGATAGATACAGATAATCTCAAGAATATGAAAAGGATTCTGTTGTTACTCATAGAATCAAAGGAAGGACCGAGGGAACCGAGACTGAGATATTGTAATCCTAGACTCTAAACAAACAGCCAGAGGAAAGAGAGATTTGTCAAATGTTTAGATTCTGGGGCCAGAGTACCTGGTTCAGTTCCTGGTCCTGTTACTTATTAACTTGTGACCTTGAGAAGTTACTTAATCTTTCTGTACTCAATTTCTTCATCTTTAAAATAGAGATGACAATAGTAGTTACCTCAAGGGTTATTAAGAAAATTAAATGTATGCTTGACATGGAATTATAACGTTATTAATAACATTTCTGCTTCCCACATCCACTTTCCTTTGCAAGTTGATCTCATTTTCTCCTACAGAGAGGCCTCCTCCACATGGATGATTCCTAAGTAGCTCCAGCTTGGCAATTCCAAAAGAAAAAGAGCTTCTTATACTCATAATTTATACGGAGGTCCTTGAGAAGGACTCGGGTTGGTTCTTTTAAAATCACGCGTTCACCTCTTGAACCAAAGATAGTTGCTAAAAGGATGGAATACTGGATGAGGTCATATGGTAAAAGTGGAGATAGGCTCTATTATTGGAAGAAGAGATGAGAAAGCTTACTGGACACACAAAGCAATAGCTACCACAAGTCCTTAAAGGTCCCTGCAGGGTTATGTGCTCCCTCTCCTTAGGTGAGCATCACTGAATAGTGCCTACTGTTGCTACAAAAAATAAACAAACAAACAAACAAACAAAAATATCTTTACCTAATATAATTATTTACCTAATGTAATGTGTTGCATTTCTTCCTACAACATCACTAGGAAGAAAATACTATTATTCACATTTAACACAGGCAGAAGTGAAAGCATGAAGAGTTTTTAAATGTTATGAGTTTTTTGTTTAATTGCCCATCTCCTCATAGAATGTAACATCTACAGGAGCAGGGGCTTTGTTTTGTGACCCACTGAATCTACAGACTCACATGTAGTCCATGCTCAAAAATTCTTTGTAGAGTAAATAAATGAACAAATGAAGTGGCCCAGGATCCCATAGCTGGTAATGGTGGAGAGGTCGATCAAAACCACATGACTTAGTTCCTGGGTCATGCTTTTAACCAGTATTCAAATAGAAATCAGCATGTTGTATGGATCAGGAGAATTGAGATAGGTAATGGTTTAATTCGTTTTTTACAGAAACCCAGTGTTAAAAGCCACAGAATATACCCATCTCTCAACAAAAGTCATTGACATAAAGGGAGTCCTATGCACAGGGACACAGGACAGAGAAGCTGTAATGGGGAGATGAGGAAGGTGTGGCAGATTGGGAAGGGTTCTTATAAAAGACTGGCAAATCCTTCAACTAAGAGAAGAGTCTGCTGAGAAATGATGGGGGAACGTGCAGGAGGAGAAAGGGCCCTACAGGTCTGGAGGAGACTGAAAGGGAGGAAAAGGGCAGAAGAGAGGAGCAGGTGACTTCAGGCTTTGAACTCAGACTCCTCCAGTGCTCTCTAGATCGGAATGAGACCAGCTCTGCCCTGAGTGCCCTCAGAGTTTCAGCCGTCATTCTGCACGTGGCGTGGGCCTGTCACTTCTCTTTCAGCCTGAAATAGTGATGAAAGAACTTAATGATTTTGTTTGGCAGCACGTTTTGAGGATGGTTTAGCTGGAAGGAGGCATCTGTTTTATGCCAAGTAACACATTCTCTTGGCTTAGAGGGAGTCATTAGTACAATGATGTTGTGAGGGGAGGGGTGTACTGGGCATTGCACATCTTCCCAGTTAACTTTCTGCTGTGGATTAAGAAACTGCAGAGAAAGTAGGGAATAGCAAGCAGTTTTTAAGTTATAAAATAAGCAGGTTGACTGCATCTGAGACAAGATTCCCAACCTTTCTTTATCCCACCCACTAAAGAAATCTAAACCCTGGATTCACAACCAAAATTGTAATAAAGTCAAGCTGATATTAAAATCTCATTCAGAGGGAAAATGTATATATATTCTTAATATATACAAATGTATATATTCTCATTATATATATACATATATACATATTATCTCTATATATTCTCTATATTCCCTGTGTGTGAGTGTGTATATATACATATGTGTACATATGAGAATGTATATATATATACACTTATTATATAAAGAGAATGTATATAAATTTTTTCTCTTAATGAGAGTTTAATAATAAACAGTATTACATTTATCATAAATAATATATTTATATTATATAGTAATTTATGACATAAGTGTTTAATACTTGTTATTATTTATTCTCATTATATAAATATTGTATCTAGATACACACACACATTTTCATTATGAGTTGCAATACCTGTGCTTCCTTCTCTTTTTTAAAAAACAGGTAGAATGGCAGGAAGGGGAGGATGAAAAAGAAGAGAAAAATGGAGAAAAGAAATATGGTTGATGAAAGGGAGAAAGTGGACAGGTTGAAAGTTCCATAGCTCAGTACATTTTAAAACTCAACTTTGATCTCAGCAGGATTTTAAGATAAAAATTATACTGCAATTTCCTCAGAGAATATCTGTGAGAAAACCACTTTGTACATTATTAAATAACTATTCTAACTACTTAAATGTTTGAACTGTCCAAAAGAGAAAACTGTTAAGCATTTTTTGAGAAACACAGAGATCATGGATCTACATAAAAAGAAGCTATAAAGCCTAACAAAAATGTGACTGTTTGCCACCTGCTAAACTATAAAATTCTGTTTCTTTAGGACTTACTTTCCACATGAATGAAAAGTTTATAGCTAGGCTTAAAGAGCTGAAGATAAATGGGGTTAAACATGGAGGCAACCACAGAGTCCTTCTATGCACAGTGGCACTGCATTTTAGAGACATCTGGGTTCTTGAAGAGAGGAATTAGAGTAGGAGAGAGACAGCTGCTTGAAATATGTACATTGCTCTTGTGTCCTGAAAAAGAAATAGAATCTCGGAAAGAGAAACATGGCAGCCCAGGTGCCTTCCAAAACTCTTTCATATTTCAAGCATAAAGAACCCAAGGTACCAGGGAAAAGAACCCCAATATGCATTTGCTTTCCCCTCTGGTATCATGAGCTCCTTTCTTCTGGAACATGACACAACTGTCACCATCCACATCATCTACGTTCACTCTAATGCCTACTATCTCAAAAGAGTAATCTATAAAAGAAAACCCCAACCCTCTCTAGACCCCATGCCCTGCTGGTACTACCAATCTACTTCTGCTCAAGTTCATTCCTGAGGTTGATATACAAAATCTGTCTCCACTTTCTTACCTCCTATTTTTTTCTTGAATCCTCTTCCACCTTGCAAGGTGCATCCACCTTAACCTCCTACAGTAAATCTTCAATGGCAGCCAGACCCATTAATAGCAGCCAGGCCCATCTTTTGAAACATGTATCTAATAATGTCACCCCTGCTCAAAATTCTTAAATGGCTTCCCATGGCACTCAGAATAAAATCCAGAATTTTCATCATGGCCTTCTAGGCTCCATGTGATCAGCCTCCTAGACCAACTTCATATCTGGGTTCTCTCCAAGTCATTTCCAGGAGATCTTTCTGCTGTTCCTTGAACATTCCAACTGTGTTTTTATTTCAGTCTTGTACTTGTTCCCTATATCTGGAATCCTTTTTCCCAAGGTTGATCCATGACTTATTCCTAATTTTTATTCTCAGGACACTTCAGAGAGGATTCCTTAGTAAAAGAGCCATGACTTCCCAAAATGAATGAATGAATGAATGAATGAATGAACCATATCCTTCATCCTCCTAACAACTGCTTTCTGCTGCCTTGCTCTACTTTTCTTTATAGCAGCTGTCACTATCTGACATCTTATTACTGAATTGCGTCAGATCTAAAACATCATCAATTCTAAAGCACCATTAATTTATATACCACTAATAAATAAAAATTTAAACCCCTACTGGCAATAAATGATGGCATGATGTTTCACTGGAAGTCATGAAAAATGTAAGAATCCATTACACTAGCCTCACATTGCTTGGAAATTTTTCATTTATGTTAGAGTACTTGGCAATTTCTCCTGCATTCAGTTGCATTATTTGACCTATGATAGGCATCATTTATTTGCGGACATGTTTTTTCCTTAGTTTCTGTAACACCAGATTGTTTGTAAGAAAAGATGGTATTGTATTCATTTCCCAAAAAACTAATATTTTCTTCATTAATACTAAATTTATGTTCCATTACTATGACATTGGATCTACACAGTAAATTTTTGTTTCAAAGCCAAATCTTTTTAAAGATGTTTTAAAAGAGAATTATATTCAATATGTGTAGCACCAGCAAACACATAGTGATAAGTCAGTTGAACTGGTGATGATACAATAGTGTGGCCAAGTTTGCATTCCTGCAGGTAGTGAGAGCTGTTACATCCTGACTGCTGCCAGTCAGATAGCAGTTATATCATTTCATTACTGTAATAAACATCCTAATTTCAGAAATATTAAAATGTAAAAATATCTTAGAATGAATAAATACAGTAAACACTTATTATTTGTTGTTTCTTTCCTCCAATAGCATATAAGGATGGCAAGAACTTATTTTATCCCTCCACTTTATCTCGCATCCTAAGCACCTTTAGAAGAGGCTGGCACATAGTAGGTGTTCAACAAAGCTTTTCAAATGAGTGAATAATGAATGATTCAGTGAACAAGCACTGGAAACAAAGGAAATTGCAATACATGCCAGAAGCTTGAGGAATTGCTATTAGAAGGTTAATGAGTCTATATTGAAACAAAAACCAGTCTGACACAAACTATTGCTTCATTTATGAAAGAAAAGAGAAGAGACGATGGCAGAACTATTGAAAGTGTCATGACTTGGAGGGAGTGTGCTAAAAGAAAAGTGTAACTGGGGCCAGCCAAGGGGCACATCTGGGATATATCGCCGGTTTCTTGGCACTGAAGGTGACCCTGAAAGGGAAGCTCATAATGCTACTTATCTCTCCTTACTCTTAACTCTAGCTGACATGTCAGAAAAAGAAAAAATAGGACAACTGCACTGTCAGGGTCCCAGTGAGAGACACTATGCCTAGCAAAGATTAGAGTCTCTGTCCCAGGTAACTTTAACCACCTCAGCAAATGCAACAAAGCGATTCTTTGGAAGAGAGGTGAAATTTCCTGAGAAACTTTCCACAGCTTTGGCAACCTTCATTTTCTTCCCCAGGTTGCTAGATCTCTGAATTTGTAGCCAAAACTATCATAAACCTAAAGCCTAGACTGTCATAAACCTAAAACTTCCCTTTCTCCTTCCATCTGGACTAGAACTATTTAACCAGAATTCACATCAGTCTCTGAAAGAATCTATTTTAAAGTTCAGTATGGGATAAACATATATTCCTTCCCAGCTCTCATTCTTTATCAGGTTGACAAGAAAGAAAACCACCAAATATATGTAAAGGACACCACAGTTCAAATTAAGAGATCTGGGTAGTCAGAACAAATGTTTTCCTATGAAACTGTTGCCTCTAGACATAAGACACAATTTTAGAAGATGTCTAGGCATGTTCCAATTAAGATTTAAGAGTTTGCTGAGGCTTCTGGTTTCAAAGGATAGCTAAGTAACATCCTCTCTTGCAGCATTTTTCAGCTTCTCACTAAAGCTGCAACAAGACTCAAACAAGAAAAAGACCTCACAGTAATGACGACAAAGAAAACAGAAAGAAAATTTAATGCCAAGATACGGGAAGAATTGGGTTTATTACTAGACAGATGGAGCTAGGTTGAGAAAAACTTGTGCAGGCCTCATTTTATTGTGTAATAGCTTTGCTTCATGAATCTGAGTGTAACTCAAAAGGACATTAGACTCTTGGAAGTCCCACAAAATGTGGCCCTGACTCAGAGATGGGAGAACTAAACCAGCTATAAACAAGGACAGATCTAGATTTTTCTCAGGACCAGAACTTGTATACCTTCTAGACCCTCTTTAGGGAAAAGATTACAAAATTAGATACAAATGAGATTTTGCCTAGAATGAGAAAATAAATCACAGCAAATTACAAATTTTAAAAATTGAGTAATATAATAAATATCATAAAAATCCAAAAATTTGCAGATTATTTTTAATAATTAACTGCCTAACATGATTCTGTAATAATTTCCCTACATTTCTTGCCTGTACCCTCTTTGATGACTTTTTCATATAATGATGATTGGAAGTTTCTTTTGGCTTCCCAAGAATATTTGGTAATGCCATATAAATTGTTAGGATTATTATAATTTTGAGAAATCTATATGAAGTCTTTTTTTCATATTGTAAGATATAGAAGGACTTTCCACAAAGTAGCCTTGGTTCCATACATTTAAATTTTCAGGTTCTAGGTAACACATCATGTTGTGATTTGAGGTGATCTCTGGCCTGGAACCCTTGTCTTAATCAAGGGTAATTTGGTACAATGAACAATAGAAGTTCCCTCAGAAACCACTTCTACACCAGGCTAGCAGTAACCTACCTCATAGAATGGTCTGAAATAAAACATCAACAACCAGATCTCCAAATCCCAGTGACCATGCCACTGCCACGCTACATGAGGTGAAATGTGATGGATGATAAGTGGGCATAGAAAAAGATAGTAATTCTTAATCAATTGTTATTAAAACATCATACTCATACAAATTTTACAAAAACACGAGAATGTGAACACTCTTCTAAGGCCCTCTCCAGGACCGTGGAGAGGGCTAGGCTGGTGCAAGTGAGGTCTTCAAAGCTTTTAGCTTCATAAATCAAATTTCTCTTTGCACCTAGAGACCTGGACAGCCATTTCTGGAGCCCCAGGACAAGGTACTATTGAAGCAGGAAGAATATTAATCTTTTTGCTGCCAATATTTTATCTCCCCAACTCAAAAGAGAACAAGGAGACATGGCTTCTATGTAATAAGATCAACAACCAGAAGGAGAAAACAGACTGAGGTGAAAATATAAATGCAACAGATGAAAAATGATATGCATAACGTGATATGCATAAAGAGGGACTGTATGAAGAGGAAAAAAGACAAAACCTCAAAAATAGAATTAAAATCTATTACCTCAACTAGCATGCCCTAGTTTTAACTGAGGTCCTATGCAGGTAATGTAGAAGAACACAGATGGGTCTAGTGATCAGTATCTAAGGTGATTTAATTATGATCATATTGCCTACAGGTATCAAGGAAGCAAGTACTTCAAAAAAGCATGTATCAACTTATATAGCTCCAAAGACCACCAGGAATGAAAATCTACATGTCCCATTACAATGATTTTCTCAATACCTTAGGTCTGCCAATATTCTTTGCTCTCCTTCTGAATTTTAAATATCAAGATATCCTGGAGTAGGTGTGTTTCTGATCATTGCTGGGGACACTCCATCCCATCCCCAACTACTATTTCACATTGTAGCAACCATCTCTGCTCTCCTCCCCCAAATGAGAATACACTGTCTCATTCTTCTCCAATACACAACTCATAAAAACTGCTATGTGAATTTATTTTACTGAATGTTTGAGCCTATTTGAAGGTAACTAAAGCACAGAGCCAGAAACAACCTAGTAATGAATATGAGACATTGCTGTTTTTGATGGCTATGGTGGTCCTCTGCCCTGGGACAGTTCTTGCTGGGCAATTCAACTTCATGGCTAAGAGCAAAGACATCTGGACTGAATTGTTCTTCTAGAGAATGTCAAGGAATTGAGACAGTGATACTTTCTCTTGCCACCCAGGCAAATCTCAGACAAGTTACTTTACCTGTCTGTGCTTTCATTTACTTATATGAAGAGGAAGACAAGATTAGTACCCCACTGAAATAACAGAATGGAATTTGTAGAAGATTAAATGGCTTAATATATATAAAGTGCTAACAGTAATGCCTAGCACCTAAACATTAGCTCTCATTACCTGCTATTTCTCTCCTCAGCCCACTCCAATGTGCTGAGAGCTTCTTTGTTGTGAATAACCCTAAAAATTCAGTTTTATGTTAATTCTAATAAGGTTTATTCATAAGCTAGAATACAATACAATTGTCAGAAATAATTGTCAAGATATATTTACATTAAAAACTAGAGTATCAAGTGTTAAAAACAAATCACTGAGAAGTATATATAATATGACCCTACTTTACATAAGCATATACATATATCATTTTGTGGGAAAAATATGTTTGAATATATATTAAAAAATATAAACAGAAAAATGGAAAAATATCACGTAGATGATAGAGGCTCTGTTCATCCTCTGGCGACCAAATCAAATTGTCATGGAAACAAAGAGCAAGAAAAAATCACCTGAGATCTAGATGAACAAGCCATACAACTAGGAAGAAATCCAAGAAATCACCCAGCAACAGTAGAAGGTAGGATGCGGCAAGGATGCGGCAAGGATCTGGGGCTGCTCGGTCCCCAGTGGCTGAGTGAGACCGAGGCTGCAGCAGCAGCAGTGGTGGCGGCAGATGCCTCTTAAAAGGGCCATGCCCGTGACCAGACTTTCACAGTGACAGACCTGCTCACTCTGAACACCACTGCCGATTAGGCTGTGCGCAAGGGGCGGCAGGGCCTTACAGGGAGACATTGTCAGAGTGAGGGCCTAGGCGAGACTTGCTCTGTACAGAAGTGCCGGCAGTATCCATTGTTCCTCTGTTGAGCCCTTCCCTATCCCACTATGCTGACACAGTAACACCATAGCCAAGAAGTCATCAAACTGGATAACAGAGGTCGCTCCGCCCAGAGGATTCCCTGAAACCCCATCTCCCCCAACTTGTGGCCCCACCCAAGCCACATCCAGGTATATTCTCAACAAGTCAAGTGCTCCTTGCTAAGCAGCATCTACACTCACATTGGAGGCAGCTGGCCTTAGTTTTTGGTGTGGCCTTTTGAGGCAACTGTAAGCACATCATCTGCGAATTGCTTGCTGAATCTTAGCAGGTGGCCCTGGAGAGGCACAAGCTTGGGCTAATTTGGCCTGCAGCTGAACCCCTCCCAAGAGTGTGCCACTGGACACCTACTTCACAAATCTATACTAATAAGACCGGGAGACTTAGAGCTTTGCTTAATACATAGAAACAGACACGGAAAGGCAGCCAAAATGGGAAGACAAAGAAGCAGAAGCCATATGAGAGAACAGAACAGAGCTCTAGAAATAATGGAGTCAAGCAATCTAACAGATACAGAGTTCAAAACACTGGTTATAATGATGCTCAATGAACTTTTGGAAAGTATAGATAAATTCAGTGAGAACTTCAACAGAGATAAAAAACATAAAAATGGAAATGGAAATTATAAAACGGAACCAGTCTGAAATGAAGGACACATTATTTGGGATGAGAAGTATATTAAATGGAATAAACAAAGGAAAAAACAAAGTGAATAAAGAAGAGAATCAAATGACCTATTGAGGATGGGAAAGCAAGGACACTAAATCAGAATGGCAAGAAATAAGAAGCCAAGACTGTAATAATAATTTAAGGAGCATATGGGACAGTATTAAAGGTCAAAATATCCATCTCATCAGTGTACCTGGAGGAAAACAGATGTTGAACAGCTATTTGAAGAAATAATGATGGAAAACTTCCCTCACCTGGTGAAGGAAATGGACATAAAACCTCAGGATGATTAGAGGGTCCCAAAAACCAGGGATCCAAAGAGACCCACACCAAGACACATCATAATTAAAATGCCAAAGGTTAAATACAAAGAGAGAATCTTAAAAGCAGCAAGAGAAAAGCAGATAGTTACCTATAAGGGAATGCCCATAAGACTGGCAGCTGATTTCTCAAAAGAAACTATGCAGGACAGAAGGGCTTGGCACAAAATATTTGACAGGATGAAGATCCAGGATCTACAACCAAGAATACTTTAACCAGCAAAGCTATCATTTAGAGTTGAAGGACAGATAAAGAGCTTCCCAGACAAAAATAAGCTAAAGGAATTTATCACCACCAAGCCAGTATTACAAGAAATGTTGGAGAGACTTCTTTAAAAAGAAAAAACACATATCAAAAACAGGAATAAAGAATGGTAACAACTACATTCCTATCAATAAGTACCTCAAATAGAAAAAAATTAAGTGATCCAACTAAAGGATAGAGTGGATGAATGGATAAGAAAACAAGACCCCTACATATGCTGCCTACAAGAGACTCACTTCAGATGAGTAGACACACACAGACTAAAAGGAAGGGGATGGAAAAATACATTGCTTTGATGGACCTAGTAGGTATTTAAGTCAGACAGAGAAAGATAAACACTACATGATTTCACTTATACGCGGAATCTAAGGAATAAAAAGAACAAACTAATCAAAAACAGACTCACAAATATAGTGGACAATTTGGTGATGGACACGGGGGTAGGGTTAGTGGGCTGGGAGAATGGATGAAGGGTTAAGGAAGTACAAATTAGTAGCTGATGGTCATGGGGATGAGGATCACAGTATAGGGAATGCAGTTAGCATTAATATATTGGCAAGGTGGAGGGTCAGGGGAGGCAGAGAGCAATTGGGGGGATCATTTTATGAACTATATACATGGCTACCCAAATGTACTGTATACTTGAAACTAATTAAAATGAATAATTTTTTTAAAAGTTAAAAAACAAAAACAGTAGTTTTCTCTAGGATTATGCTATGATATTTCTAGTAATATTTTTATGAAAGTATTATTCACATAATATGTATAAATATTTAGGTACGTGTGCACATACACAAAGATCTAATAATTCATGACCAAATAACATAAGTGAATAAGAGAATAAAAGTTCAGGAAAAATTATTTGTACCAAATAGTAGAGTCAATAGGTTACTATCCTTAATAAATAAATAAATGACTCTTGTAAACCAATATGAAAATACAACAACTCAAAACAAAAAACATAAGCAGGCAATTTATAAAATAAGAAACACAAACAGTTAATTATTACATAGAAAATAGTTCAATTTCAACTGTCATTAAAGAAATATATATAAAGAATACTCTTTTTCACCTTTCAACTTAACAATTTTAAAAATTGGTAGGACCTAGTTTTTGTTAAGGTGAGGAGATACAGGTATAATCATAAGCTTCCTGTGATATGTAAATTAATGCTATTTTTCTGGAAAACAATATAGTAACATATATTTTAAAAACAAATAATATTTATAAATTTTTGTTGCAGTAATTTTTTTTAATTCTTCGAATTTTACTAAGAAAATAATCAATATACAAATGTGTCACAAAAACAAAATTTAGGTGATTGATTAGGTAAATTGAAGGATATCTATAAAATGATATATATGTTTTCTATAACATTAAAGGTGTGGGAAGATAAAGGTGCTCAAAGATAATGCTAGGTGATAAAAGCAGATGAGGTAATGGAATTCTATATTTTTCAAAATAATTTGTGCTATATAAAAAAGAGCTAGAAATACATTAATAAGTCTCTTTGTTCAAATATGGTAATTTTTATTTTATTTTGCATACATTTTGATATTTTCAAAAAATTTTTGCATGGCTATTTCTCTCATAAATTGTGTATTAGTTTTTTTTATTGCTGCTGTAACAAATTACCACAAATTTAGCAACTTAACAAAAATTCATTATCTTACAGTTCTGTATGTGTCTCATTTAACTAAAATCAAGGTGTTGACAAGGGTGCCATCCTTTCTGGAGGCTCCAGGGAAGAATTCGTTTTCTCATCTTTTCCAGTTTCTAGAAGCCACCCACATTGCTTGGCTTGTAGCCCCTTCCTCCATCTTTAAAGCCAATAACAGCAGATTAAGTCCTTCTAACACTGCATCACTCCGACCTCTAACTTCTGCCTCCCTCTTCCACTTTTAAGGACTCTTGTGAGTACAGTGGGCCCACCTAGAAAATCCAGGATAATCTCCCTATTTTAAGGTCAACTAATAAGCAAATTTAATTCCATCCACAACCTGAAATTCTCTGGGCCATGTAGTATAACATATTCACAGATTCTGGGCAGTAAGGCCTGGACACTTTTGGGGGTCAATATTCTGACCATCACAAATGCTGAAAAACAAAAAACGATATTCTATATAAACAGAACTTCCATAAAGATGCACTTTAAGTGCTTATGAAGAGAGTTTAACAAGTCAAAAATGACATCTTGTACTGAAAAAATAAATCAAGAATCCAGTGGAACTTACCATCAAGATAGAGCTCTTCTCCAATTAATCCAGAGAAGCCTCATTGGATCTATTATAAATATCACTTGGAGTAGACTCTGTTTCAAAGAAACGACTCAAGGAAATGATTGACAATACAATGAGGAGTTATTACTTCATTCTTAAAGGATTATATTCCTTTAAACCTAACTGTATATTGTATCTCTGTTTATTTCTTAGACAAAGTTGCTAACTGATTCATAATTTTATTTCATTAAACACTGATTTTTAATATAAAAATTATAATTGTCTTCATATCATGCACTGTTTATCTATTATACACTTTTTTAGTTAACCAAGAACATAAGCATTAAACCTCTCAGGCAACTACAAGCACAATATCATATATCAAAATTTCAGTGGCCATGCCTGTAAGAGATGTCTGAGGCTTCAGGGTAAGGCTTAGAAATTAAATGCTACTAAAAATTAGTAAATATCACGAGGTTTTCATAAAATGAATATTATCACTTATTTTAAATAGATGCTTGGTGAAGGCAGAGGATTGGACTCTGACTGTTTAAAGTCCTTCCAAGTCTCAGGCTGCTCAAGTGGCCTTTATTGTTCCAAAGAAGAGGACAGGCTTGATTTAGGAGCTAAAGCTCTGACTTGGTATTTCTCAATCCCATTCACTGCCTGGTAGCTGCAGGTCAAGATCCCTGGGGAAAGACAGCAGGCCCCCTGGGCAGTGGACTTGGGAGATGTCCTCAAAGAAGAAATCCCACCTCCCACATTCACACCTCACCTTCCTGACTTGGAAAACACCTCCAGTTAATGAGCAAATCTGGCATCTGTCAGCTTTTTGTAAGCAAGCATTTCACAAGGTTTACAGAAAAGTAAAGTAAACAGAGTTCTGAGTAACAAAAGAGTGGCGTTTATGCATTCTTTGATTCACTTTAAAGGATGGTATAAACTGACTTTTTAACCAAGCATTAGGCAAGATCTGGGCCCAAGCCATTCTATAATAAACAGTGACATGGCTATATTAAAATATTTACTTAGTGTGCTAAAGTGACTTATAGGAAGAGTGGCTACTACATAGAAGTACTAAGTATTAAGGCGTCAGGTGCCACGGGTGGCATAAATATTCCATGTGCACTTGTTTATAGGAAAACCCCATCTGGATTTGGCTAAAACAGCAGGCACCCTGGTGACCCCAGTTTTGCTATTGGAAAATATAACACAAGTGTTCACTCATCTAGAATAACTACAGTGCTAAGTGCCAAATGACAGATGGGAGGGGATTGGCTTTTCTCAATAAAATCCAGGCACTCCATTGTGAAGGGTTTCATTGTAAGGACTCCTCGGCATTTATAGACTCTCAGAGTAGATATGCAGCTAGAAGAGGCAAGGTGCTGGGTCAGGCTGACCACAGCCTGCCTATTCAAGATCACTTGGCCTAATTATATCCATGCAAGCTGAACACAATTTGGAAGACTTGGCCTGGGATAGTCTATGAACATCAGTGTCATCGATCTGTACCCCACCTTTCCCAAACTCAGTTATGTTGAGTAGCCATCAGGCAGACAAGCTGTGGACCTAGCCTAGTGTGATCAAAAGAGCACAGTATTTTGAGACAGAAAATATGGATTTGGAGCACTGCTCCTCCATTTACTTGAGTATAATTTTTAGGGGGAGAGAGAAAGCAATGCATATTGACAGGCATGGTATTGAATGCTTTTCCTATGTTATCTTATTGATATTCTCATGCCAATGCCATGGCACAGGTAGTACTTCTCCATTTTATAGGTTCGCATAAATCGTTTCAGGAAATGAAAGGTCTTCCTGGGACGACTCTGGTCATCCCTTCAGATGAACACATTGACCTTCTCCAAAGGTCGACCCAAGTGTAGTGGAAGCAATAAAAACAATAAAAGTAAAGCAGTCCTCTAAGACTATTAATTTAATTGGCGCAGAACTGTCTCTCCATGGCAACATGCCTATCCAACAGTATAGAGCTCAAAAATATATATTCTTAAATTAAAACTTAACTGTTAACTGAAAATGAAAATTTCTATATGATCAAAGCTATTAAGAGGCATGGAAAAAATTAATTTAATTTACCATCTTTGGCATCATAGCTCAAAGTTTAAACTATTCAACTTCACCATGACATGAAGAAAACAATACTGAGCTTGAAACTCTGGTCTAATCTTTAACATTAACTTATTACATAGTCCTGAGAAAATTTTATCATTTCATAGGTGGGGAAACTGAGACCCAGAAAGATCTTATGATGTCCTCAAGGCAACAAAATTGGTATAAGCCTTTAAAGTTTCTTTCTACTCTATATTTCCAAAATTATACTGTCCAATATGGAAGCCACTAGCCACATGTATTACATTTAAACTGATAAAACTTAAAAAAAAAAAAAATCTAAATTCAGTTCCTCAGTTGCACTATCCACATTTTAAGTGCTTAGTAGCTATAAGAGGCTGGTGGCTGTCAAATCAGCATGAAGAATATAGAATATTTCTTCTACTGTAGCAAGTGGAGAGCCCTATTCTAGAGTTCTATGGAGTATGTTAGCTCTTGAGAGAGGGAAAAAAACTGTTTGTTTATACATTTTTTTTTCTATTTCTACCAGATGATTTGGTATGTTAGAGTCAAATCATTTGGGGTGATTTTAGCCCAAGAATTTTATGCCCAGTCAAGTTGTCTTTTACATACGGAAATAATAAAATGCTTAAGAAATAATATCATCTACAACACCCTCTTGGAAAAACAAATGAAGACATAATCTAACTGCTTAGTGACAAAGAAAATTAAAGAGTCTCAAAGTGGTAAAATCAGAGTAGAAAGTATTGAATGGTGTGCACCAAAAGCGATTAAACAAAGATCCATCTAAATAAATATGATTGCAAATTAAATACAACCTTCTCTAGAAAATGCAAAACATATAAAGTGTAAAGATGATTTAACATATAGTCTGGATTTTAAAGTGAGAAAAACTAATGAAATTGCATGATAATACTCAAAGTTGGTCTTGAAAGTGAGGTGGTCCCACTATCATAGTCATGGCGAAAGTGTAAATAGGTGCAACTCTTCAATAAGTGTTAATAACCTTGAAATTGTTAAACTCCTCCCACCTCGTTATTCCATTTATAGGAAACAATCCTAAGAACATAATAAATAGTACCAGTAAAGAATGATTTGTCTATTAAGATATTCATTGCGGTATAATATGTAGAACTCAAAGAGAAATTAAAAATATATTTAACAAGGGAGGAATAATTAAGTTCTAGTATGTCACTAAAATATAATTTCATGCATATA
>NW_011888825.1:4284322-4325693 GCF_000151845.1 Pteropus vampyrus | reverse complement strand
TCTTGAAAGTGAGGTGGTCCCACTATCATAGTCATGGCGAAAGTGTAAATAGGTGCAACTCTTCAATAAGTGTTAATAACCTTGAAATTGTTAAACTCCTCCCACCTTGTTATTCCATTTATAGGAAACAATCCTAAGAACATAATAAATAGTACCAGTAAAGAATGATTTGTCTATTAAGATATTCATTGCGGTATAATATGTAGAACTCAAAGAGAAATTAAAAATATATTTAACAAGGGAGGAATAATTAAGTTCTAGTATGTCACTAAAATATAATTTCATGCATATATTAAAAATCATGATTATAAAAAAATTAATAACATGAGAAAATGTTTATAATATGACATTAAGGGCAAAAAGCAAAACAACAAAACAAAAAACAAACAAACAAACAAAAAACTCAATAATAGCTAACACTTATGCAGTGTTTAGTAAGTGCCAGTCACTTATCTAAAGATTTGAGGTATATTGTATCATTTACCCCTCAAAATACCTATAAGCAGTCAGTACCAATATTATCTTTGATATACTATTGACGAAACAGAGCCTTATAGCTAATTTGCCCCAGGCTCTTAAATCACTAATTGACCGAGCCAGGCCCTTCTGATGCAAAGTCTGTACTCCTGATTGCCTCCTCCCCAGGAAACTCATTATAAGAGCAGCATGCTCCCAGCCATGTTAAAAAAAAAAAAGTGTGCACATTTAGAAAAAAATCCTCACTAGAAATACACTAAAATCTCAACAATGATCATCTCTCTGAATGATGAGGTTACAGATTGCTTTCATTTTCTTATTCAAATTAGTATTTTTTAAAAAATCATTCTGGCAGTGAACATTATTAAATAATTGAAAAAAAATGTAATGTAAAAGAGAAGCCATCTTTAAACACAGATTTGTACACCAAGGGGAAAAAAATAATAATTCAAAAGGCAAAGCTAAAAATGGAATTCCAAAGTGTTGCCTGGAAATTAGTGGGAGTTCAAAGGAGTTAAATAAAAGATGGAAAATTGGAGATGTGCCATTACTAAATCTTTAAGCTCTTCCAAAAGGGTTCTGTTTGCAGTTGTTGGTTTCTATCTCTCAGCTTTCAGCTTAACTAATGAGCATTTACACAATACTGAGAAGTTAGAAGCCACTCAGAGGCTCTAAACTTATGAATCTGCCTAGTTGTTGTTATTTTGTTTTAATGGGTTTCTTTATTGGCCTAACAAATGAATTTACTGTCAGCAGGCTCTTCCCCCCCTTCTCAGTTTTATTATTATTATTTTTTAAATCAGGCAACACTTTGTTGAACCAACCTGACCCTGAAGAATGCTTCCTGGCACATTGTCCAAGAAGTCTAGCAGAAGTTTGTGTGATTATCTTTATGAGTGAGTACAGTTTAGTCTAGTCCCTTTTTTGTTAAATAACATAATCACACATAGTACCCCAGCAAATAGGAGAGCTGGTATTATCTTTGATTGGTTGTTCATCAACCATCATGGTCCACAGAGGTCATAGAAGATAACTTCACACACCGCAAAAAAAAAAAAAAAAAAAAAAAAAAAAAAAAAACATGTACATATTTGTCATCCTCATTATTATATTTCAGTTTGCCAGTAGTTTCTCTGCAACATTTGGAGGCTGATTCCAATACTGTCACCCTTGTTCAACATTCAGTTCTGGGAAGGCAACTTCTAACTCCTAGACTCAGAATTGAAACAATGCACTGGAAAGTAGTATATTAATTATTTAAACTTTGAAGAATTAATTTCTCTGAGCCTCTTCTAAGGATTTAAATTTCCATTTTAGTATCCTCACCTTTTAGGCCCAACAAAACAACTTATGTGGAAGAATAGAATAATGCAAAAAGCTCAGGAATTAGAATCACCAGATTTGGGTTTGAATCCTACATGATCGTTTACTAGATAAGACCTGTAACAAGTGTTTAATGGCTTTGCGTCTCATTTTCTAGGAATTGAAGTGTTGGTATTAAGATTCAAGAGTGTGTGTATACATACATATACATATACATATATATATATATGTATATACAAATATATACATATACATATACATATATACATATATATATGTATATGTATATGTGTGTATACACACACTCTACATGTATACACACACACACACACACACACACACACACACACACACATATACAATGATGCCTGGCATCATTATAATATGTGCTTAATGAATATACTCATTCTTGGAACCTGAAGCACAGTAAGGATAGTTTCAGGTCTTGGTTCTTTGTTTTTACTTAACCAAGTTTCATTTGGGATGAAAAGCATTTTATTTCTAAACATGAAAGAAAGCAGAACTTCCACTAACATTTCTTCTTGGTACCAGTTCATTTCCATGCTGAGTCATGCCCTAAAGAATTAGACTGTAAACCACCCATAGAAAATAGCATTATCTGTATACTGGATGACCCACCCTGTCAGCATCACCATTCAGAGACAGTGCCCAAGATGACTCCTGTTCTTTTCCCTTGTACTCCTTATCTTGTGTTGAGAGTAGGAGATGTTGCAAATCGTTAGTCTTTATTTTGTCTAGCCAACATGGGCCCAAGATTATTTTACTTGTGTCTCACTCTCTCATTTTAGACTATGCAATATGCTTTGAAGTTACCATATCCTCCTGACTCTGTAGCAGACTGGATAGGCTGGGTTATGTTGCAGTAACAAACATCTAAAAATTCTCAGTAACCTAAGGCAGCAAAAGTTCATTTCTTGCTCATGCTATGTATCCATTGCAGATGGTCTAAGACCTCTGTTCCAATATCTACTCTGGAGCCCAAGCTGATGCAGCATCCACTCTATGGAACATTGCTAGTATCTGTGAAAGAAAGAAAAGAAAATTTGATATTGGTATTTGAAACTTATATCTGGAAGACAGCATATCATATTTCAGTGACTAAAATAAGGCATATACCCATACTAGAATTTGAGAGAACAGAAACGTACACCACTACCACATTTCTTAAAGAATAAATAAAACACTTTCATACTACACCCACCACACATCTGTAAAATACACTATATGATAATGTTAGCCTCATTATAAAAATGAATGCATGTCCACAAAAGAAAGAATTATTAGGCTGAACTTAGTTTTCTGCTATGCAAAAGACGCTTTCAAAATAATGAGAAGACAAGCCAAACTGAAAGAAAATATTTGCAAAATCATATCTGCAAAAGAACTGTTAGCTGAAATATACGAAGAACTCTTAAAACTCAATAATAAGAAAACAAACAACCCAATTAAACAATGGGCCAAAGACCTTAACAGACACCTCACAGAGAAGACATACAGATAGCAAATAAGCATATGAAAAGATATTAAACATCATATGACATTAAGGAACTGCAAATTAAAACAACAATGAGGTAACAGTGCACATATATTAGAATGTTCAAAATTCAAAACAACATCAAATACTGACGAAGGTATGGAGCAACAGGGGATGCGAAATAGAACAGCCACTTTGGAAGACAGTCTTGCAGTTTCTTAGAAAACTAAACATTCTCACCATGAGATCCAGTAATTGTACTCCTTGACGTTTACCCATATGAGGTAAAAATGTATATTTATGCAAAAATCTGCACATAGATGTTTATAGCAGCTTTATTCATAATTTCTAAAAACTTAGAAGCAACTAAGAAGTCCTTCAGTAAATGAATACATAAATAAACCGTGATATATCCATATAATGGAATATTATTCAGTACTAAAAAGAAATGAGCTATCATGTCATGAGAAGACATAAAGGAAACTTACATGCATATTACTAAGTGAAAGAAGCTAGTATGAAAGGGCTCATATTGTATGATTCCAGTTGTATGACATTCTGGAAACGGCAAAACTATGGAGGCAGTAAAAAGATCAGTGGTTCCCAGGGGTTATGATTAGAAAAAGGTGACTAGGTGGAACGTAGAGAATGTTTAGAGCAGTGAAACTACTCTGTGTGATACTATAGTGGTTGATACATGGTTATAAAATTTTCCAAACTCATGAAGTGTATAATGTTAAAGTAAACCTTAAATTATGGATGTTGGGTAATAATGATGTGACAGTGTAGGTTCATCAGCTGTAACAAATATCCCACTCTAGTGGGGGATCAACATAATGGGAGAGGTTGTGGGGTTGGGCAGGGAATTTATAAAAAATCTCTGTATCTTTGACAATTTTGCTGTGAATCTAAAACTACTCTAAAAGTTAATTTTGTTTTTAAAAATGAAAATGAACACATCTTAAAGGTCAAGTGGCTTGGGTAAGGTCATGCAAAAGAGTGCTTTGCACATAGAATATAATAAATATTTGTTGAACAAATGAGTGAAGGGACATGTGAATTAATGAAGAAGTAAAATGATGAAAGGTAGTAAGTAAAGGTGACATGATTCTTAATACAGAGTTCTTTCTGTTCTGCTTATATCATACTGTTACCCAGTTTCTCTCCCACCCCTGTTCCCATCCAGGCTACTAACAAGTATCTTTCACCCCCAAGAAGGTTTCCATGTTTTCACTTCTCTCTATTTGAAAAATAATTTAGATTCCTGAGTTCTAGAATGGCAAATAGTAAGCAATCATATTGCAGTACAACACAAGCATGCGGACATACACCCACAGATACACAAAAACTATCAACTTATAATTAGAGAAGCGATTGTGGAAGGTTGTTAAAGGAAATAGTAATTCACATAATTTTAACTAAAAACCTGTTACCAAGGAAGATGTTGTAACAGCAATGCCCGAGTCCATAGATTATTATTTTATTATAATTATTATTTTGAATTTTGTTCCACTTAATCAGTGATACCTAGCTTCCATAAGTGTTACTGTCCTGAAGAGATAGCTATGGCACATGGGGTTCAACTGAGAACCCAGAAGACTAGAGAAATAAAAAATGAAAGAAAGAGACAGACAGAGACAGGGAGTATTTAAGTAAAAATGCCTCTAGTACCAGGCAGAAAAAAAGAATGAAAAATTCTTCATCCATGAGGATCAAAAACTGCATATGAGCCAAATACATCTGTTGAATGTTGAAGTGACAAAATACAGCTCAGAGAGAGAAAGCACTGAATCATTAAAAAAATTCCTAAGAAACTTTACAAGTACATCTAGACACTGCTCAAGTATGTGCTCTGATGGCTCATGGAAACATCCTAGAGAAGTGATTCAAATGGCTTGGAAAATGTGGCCTCTTCCCTTGGATAATTCATCAATTGAGAAGACAGTAGGAACTCAAGGTAATTGTAATTGGGAATTTCTTAGGACCATAAAGAATTCTATACGTTGTGCATACAAGAAGATATTGAGGTATTTGGGTAATGGTGTATGAGGAAGACGGATAGAAGAAACAAAGGTGGATTTTTTTTTACATTTTTAATGAATCAAATAATTCAAAAATTTAAAAGTACAAAGTGATACACAGTGAAAAGTCTCCCCCAACTTCTGTTCCAGTCACTCAATTCCCCTTCCCAGTATCAATGATCAATTCTTAGTATATTATTCTCACATAATATTTAGAAATTCAAACAAAAAAAGTTTTAATTTTCCTCCTTTTAATTCAAATATTCACACACAGTTCAAATGATTCCATACCTTAAAATAGAGCTTGGAAGCAAATCTTAAAATTGAACACATATATAAAAACCAATGAAATAACTCCATCTCTAAATCAACGTGAAAAAAGCCAGTTTAAAAAGCAAGCTTCCTTAGTTCACAGTGAATAACTGATTCCTTTACCTCAGTGGTTTAATTCAAGCTTGAATTATTCAATTTTAAATGCAAAACTTCTAACAATGTGCTGTACAAAATAGATATCTGCATTCATCAAACTTGTTTGAATGAATGAGTGAATGAATGAGTGGAAGTTTCCAGACACCAAAAGCATTAACTGTGGAATTATAAAATAAACACATCTTTCCTCCCCACATTCCAAAGAGGCTGTGAGAATCTTAATGGCATCTCACTATAATACACTCACAAATTAGATGTCAAGGCACATCTCCCATGGATCTCATCCAAGTCACCAAAATGACTTCCTTATATCGAACTCCCAGACAGAATTATAGTGCAGTGACTGGGAATTTTAAAGTTTATAAAACACTGTGAATTCTCTAGCTCCTTGCTTGCACCCTGCTGCACCGTTTTTCTCTGTTGATCTCTGATTTCTCTATCACTTTGCTCTACAACGGGGCTATTTAAAAGGATGACAAATTTAGACCTCACCATAGTCTGCACCCTTTGAGGATATAAGATTAAGACACTTTGAACCAAATCACTTTATTCCTCAGTTTCTATTTTATCATCTGTAAAAAAAAAAAAAAAAAAGTGGGTTAAAGCACTAAGATTTCTTCCCGCATTTTGTAGTTCTTTGGTGAAATTATATTATTGGTCACACCATGAGTAGTAATAAGAACCATATACAAAAAGGGAACAAAATTTGCATTAAATATCAACAAACACAGTGTAACAGGATTATTGCATATGTCAGAAGAGGAAGGTTTTCATAAGTCAGGTTCCCAAATGAGCTTCTCCCTTGTCTAATTTTAGTAATTTGGGTTCTTAGAGGAAAGTAGGTGGCATTCAAATCTTGAGTATAAACCTGCTTCCAAACTCAGAGGTCCGTTGTATTGTTGCAATATGCCATCAATAGCATATATGAACCATACTTTGTTGAGAATTTGCTGGATTTTGTTGGAAGTGTTCTAAGTGATGATGCAGACTAAAGAACTTTCTGAATTCCACCTCTAATCTTTGGCATGTAATTCTCTCCAAGTAAGACATTCATAAAATAAAATTCAAAAAAACAATATTTTGCTTACCTGTTCCTCAAAGTTTATTTCCTTGATGGGAACCATTTATTATTCATTAACTCTTAGAAATAGGTGTTCCTAACAGTAAGTTTACCACTTCGAGCCAAGACAGGTTGTCTCAAGGAGTCACACACTATTGTTTTCATATTTTAAAGGAAAAATTAAAAAGTGGTTTCTAGAGTAGAAGGACTAAAATCACAAATAGAATGGACAGTTTTATTTTCATAGGAATGCTTCAAGGTATTAGCATGATTAATTCAGAAGCGAGATTAAAGAAAGAATATAATGATTGTTTACAAATATATAAAGCTAACAGGTTCTTTATGGCTCTAGTGAACAAAATTTTGAGAGGTGAAATTTTCAGTGTGGCAGATCTTGGTTCAGTTTGACAAAAAATTTCTAGTAGGTAGAGATCCCCAGAAATGGAATAAATTTTCTGTGACTTATTGAATTCTGAAGAATGTGAAGACTGCAAGAAAATTTTTGATGGCAATTCTCAGGGATGGCTTGGGTTGAGAGAGTCTAATGACTGATCCATATCTAATATCCTAAAATACAAGTAATAGCTGACAAATTCCCATGAAGTAATAATCAGACTTTAATAATATTTTCCACTTTCATAAAAGAATGAAAAAAGAAATAGTATTCATTGTAAGATTGTACAGATTAAGAAAAAGAAAGCAGAGTGTAATGATCCATGTGGAAAATTAAAAGTAATAAAATATGATTACAAAATGTTTTGTCATATAGAAGCATCTTACTGAAAGAGAAGTGAGAGGGTACATCAAAGATTACAAAGATCCGGTAAAAAATAGAAATCTTGCTTAGGAAACTGCAAAAATATGACTCATTAAAAACTAAAATGTAGTTTTTCATAAATTAGAAATACAAATTTTACTATAAAATAATTTTTAAATAATGTAAATCATAAAACAACATGAACAAAATTGAAAGGAAAGCTTGCTATAATAAGACAAGGAAAATAACATATACAGATTGGGAAGGAAAAAGATAAAACTGTTTGCCGATAACCTCATTGTCTGTGTAGAAAATCTAAAAGAACTGACAAAAAAAAAACTTTCTTGAACTAGTAAGTAATTATAGTAAGGATGCAAGATCAAGGTTAATATACAAAAGTCAATCACTTTCTTGAATTAACAGTAATGAATGCACGGAATTTGAAATTGAAAACACAATACTGTTTATATTAGCATCACACAAAATGAAATACTTCATTATATATCTAACAGAATATGTATGAGAGCTAAATGAGGAACGCTACGAAACTCTTATGAAGAAAATTTTAGAAAGAACTAATAGACAAATATCTCACATTCATAGATAGGAAGAATCAATATTGTTAATGTGTCGGTTCTGCATAACTTGATCTATAGATTCAACATGATCTCAATTAAAATCCAGCAAGCCATTTTATGGATACTGACAAACTGATTCTAAACTTATATGGAGATACAAAAGACCCAGAATAGCTGACATAATATGTAAAGAAAAGAATGACATTGTAGGACTGAAAATATCTGATTCAAGACTTACTAGAGAGTTATATTAATCAGGACAGGTGTGGTAGTGGCTAAAGTAGAGACAAATAGATCAATGGAACAGCATAAAGGGCCCAGAAATAGACCCAAGTATATAAAACCAACTAATTTTTGACAACAGAGTAAAAACAATACAATTAAGAAAAATACAGTCTTTTCGATAAATAGTGCTGGGAAAACTATACACCCACATGCAAAAAAATAATAATAATAAAATAAGCCTGGATACAGATCTTAAACCTTTCGCAAAAATAAATTAGAAATGGATCATAGACATAAAAGTAAGATGTAAAACTATTAAACTCCTAGAAAGTAACATAAGACAAAAATCTAGGTGACCTTGGGTTAGATACAACACCAAAGGCATAATCCATATAAGAAAGAACTAATTACCTGGACTTTATTAAAATTAAAAATTTCTACTCTGTGAAAAACAATGTCAAGAGAACGAGAAGATAAGCCTGGAAGAAAATATTTGCAAAAGATATATCTGGAAAAAAAAGATAGTTATTCAAAATACATGAAATACTGTTCAAACTCAACAATAAGAAAATGAGCCAAATGACTAAAAAAATGGATCAAAGACCTTAACAGATACCTCACCAAATAAGATATACAGATGACAAATGATTATATGAAAAGATACTCAAGAAATAAACAGCAATACAATAATAGTAGGGGACTTAGATTATCCAGACAGAAAATCAATAAAGAAACATTAGCCTTAAACGACCAGATCTACTTAACAGATATATGCAGAGCATTCCATCCAAAAGCAGCAACATACACATTTTTCTGAAGTGCGCATGGAACATTCTTCAGGATAGATCATATCTTAGGCCACAAAACAACAGCTTTAATAAATTTAGGAAGACTGAAATCATATCAAGAATCTTTTCAAACATAATGGTGTAAAACTGGAAATCAATTGCATGAAGAAAACCAGAAAATTCACGAATAGGTGGATATTAAACACCATGCTACTGAATGACCAATGCGTTGACAAATAAATCAAAAAGAGAAATCAAAAAAATGTCTTGAACAGAAAAGAATAGCTTTATAAGAAGGGAAAGTAAAACAACAGTACACTTTCAGACATGGAAGTGGGCCTGAACAAGAGAATAGTGGCTCAAAAAGCTCAAAGGGCACAGTAACAAAGTCTCTGGGGTTTTTATTCCTATTTACTGTGGGTGGTTACTTTTCTTAGCGAAGTGGGCTTTCTTGATTGAGAACTGAGATTGACAGGACCCAATGACTCATCATTTGCTTTCTGTGCATGTTCGTTCTCAGAATTCAATCTGTTATAATGATATTAATGAACTTCCGGGCATACACATCATATTATAATGATGGCATAATAAGGCTCAGGTGAATTGAAGGTCATTGGAGGTCTTCATTACGCAGGTGTGAGTGACTGGCTGGAACTAGTACCCAATTAACTGCTCACTTGTTTCCCTGTAGGAGTTACTTTTAGCCCCAAAATGTCTCCTGGTTTGCTTAATTGTGGACAGATTAGGGCGAACCCTTTCTAGAATAGGATGACCTCAGCGTCTTTGCTGGCAGACCTGAAACCCCCTAACTAACTTTCCTGACTAACCCTTTTTCTGAGATCCATTGACCTCTTCTTATTAGTGTAGGTGTTGAGGAATGGGAGGTCTCTTCTGTATATGCTTTCTGCTGAGGAAGGTTGTAGTCTTTGCTTATTAGCTTTTCACAGAGCTCTTTCTTTCTCTGCCTTAGTTAGGACAGGGTCATGGGTATCCCACTGAAGTGCCACCTCTGTCCGTAGACAAGGAAAAATGAAGATACAAATTTGTTATTTAAATCATGTACCTAGTTACATTTCTATTATTAATTTGTCCATCAAGCAAATAAAGGAAAACAGGCTTGGTTAATATATTTTGTGGAATAAAGAAAAAACTTGAGTTAAAGTTCCCATCCCTTCTCAGACTCTAAGGGCCCTGTTTTGGCCTAGAGCCATTCTTGCTTTATTAAAGAGCCAAGGAGAATGCCGAGTTTCAATGATGTTTATCAATAGCCAGAGGACCTGAGTCACTAGTTTCAAGGTAATTATCTAAATTTGAGGGAGGTGGTCTTTCTCCAAAGGAAAGAGGAAAAGAAAGATTTAACTAGGTTTACTAAAAAAATTAACAATTTTGCAAGTCATAGCCCATATTACTAGGGCAAATGTGAGGCCAGCTTCTTATATCAATGGGAAATATGACAAGTTGAGCATTTAGCTCTCTTTAGTTCAGAACATTATAGAGGTAAATAGTATATTGTTCTTCCTCTAGTTCTTCTGAAGTCTGAGTCTGGGGGTCTGGTTCTAAACTATTTCAGTGCTTTGATTCATGAAGATTATTTGAAGGGTTTCCCCCCCCCCACTGTTACCCTGCATAATATAGGCTGAGTCATTGATTTGATTATGGGGCAACCACTACACTGATATTGATGATAGAGAGAGAATCAAGATGGCAGGTTACCAAAAGAACATGGTTCAGTGACAGTTCAAACTGAAGAGGAAATTTCAGGAATTATCTACAAATGACTAACCTTGTAATCAGCTCTCTGTTCTGCTTCTGTAAACATGCTTACTGCATAGGCCAAAGGGCAGAGTGGTCTCAAAATCAACTGAAGTCTCACCCTCCCCTTGGATTGTTCTGTCTATATAACAAATGTATTGCCTAAGTACCTGTTTGAATGAACTACCTGCAACCCATAGCGACTCCCTAGGTCTGTAACCAGCTGAGAACAAATCAACCAATCAGTTAACTGTAATGGCGCAGATATAAAAGAAAAATTGCCCCTAAGCTCAAGGCCCAGATCTTCAGAGCACTAGCTCCTCTGGGACCTCATGTAATAAACCTGAATTCTCCTCTCCGAGTTACTGCTTGTTTTTTTTGCTGGACTAGTTTGGGGAGTTTTCCACAATAAAACTAAAACTAATTTCTTAATATTTGTAATGTATATAAAATATGAGATGTTAAATGAGATTATTTTTAAAGCTATATTTTCATTGAGTTTTAGAATTAAATATTGAATCTTTGATGAGTCGAATCTAAGTAATTAATCAAACCTCATAATAATGAGATATGGGGGGTGGTGAGCAGTGTCTTCTGAAATATTTTTTAAGCAAAAAAGCTACGTATATTGAAAAGCAAATATACTGTAATTGACTTAAAACAATCTTGAAAAAGTTCAGAAGTTTAAGGATTTTAACATTGGATTTTATACATTTATAGTAATCATTTGGATTTTAAGCTGGCAATGAAATCTCACAGAAATGAAAAATAGAAATGAAAATCTTCAAAGTCCACTTGTACATAGGAAAGACTCTTCCCAAAAGTTTTGTTTCCTCTCAATTTAAATGTGAATGGGTTAATTAGTAATCAGATACTCATGGGAAGCTTTGTTCTTTCACTAATAACATATCCTTGATCATGAAAATGTGTGGTCATCAGAAGTCCCTTGACTCATTACAAGAGGCTTCCTCATTTCCTTACCTCTAGGGATCTGAGTCATTGTAACTCAGTTGGGCTAGAACTTTGGGCGATTCTTTATAAATGTTCATTAAATGTTTAAATAATGTCACAAGAATCTGTGGGAACTAAATTGTATTAAATAAAGGCAAAAAATCTTTTATATCCCTTGGTAAGAATTCTAGTTTTCTTCATCTAGGTCATAAGCATTTCTTGGCAAGTTGATTTTTAATAATGATAGCTAATACTTATATACTGTCCTCAGCATTTTACATGAATGAACTCATTTAATTTCATAGTAATTTTATGAAGTACATACGATTGACATCTACAGTGTACAGATGTGAAAACTGAGACACGGAGAGGTTAAGTAACTTGCTCGAGGTCACATATCATTTAACTTGGATAGTTGGGCTCTTAAGCACTTTTAGCCACTACATTATATTGCTTCTTACATCCACTACATTATATTGCTTCTTACATAATTTATCTTCTTACTATTTCAAAGGTGATTTTCTTCTTTCATTGTAAGGTTATTTCATTTATTAAATAAGTTCATCTATTTAAAGGACTTAAAAGATCTTTGATACATAGGTAGTACTTCAGAAATGCTAGTCCTTAATGTTGCTATCGTTATTATTGACAGTTGTATACCTTTAAATAAAGCTATCATATGTATAAAGGAAAGCTTTTGATTTGGATATATTCAAATTCTCTTATTATTTGTAGTAATAACAATGTTTAAAATTTGATTCTTTTTGTCTTTTCTAAGTATTCAATTTTCAAATAACACTTTTGTTTCCTTCTTTCCAAGTGTCTCCTCATCATTGTTACTGGAGAGTAGGGATCCTCTCCCGGTGCTATGTCCAGGTTCTTGATGTCTCGAACAAAGAATTTAGCAAGACACCGAAATACAGAAGAAAACAAAAGCTTTATTAGAAAGGAAAGTACACTTCAAGATGTGAAAGTGGGCCTGAGAAAGAGAAGCGTGGCTCAAAAGGCCTAGTAACGAAGCCTTTGGTGTTTTTATTCCTATTTGCTGTGGGTGGTTACTTTTCTTAAAGGAGTGGGCTTTCTTGATTGACAATTAAGATTGACAGGATTCAGTGATTCATCATTTGCTTTCTGCGATGTTTGTTTCCAGAATTCAGTCTGTTATAATGATATTAATGAACTTCTGGGCATATGCATCATATTATAATGATGGTATAATGAGGCTCAGATGAGTTGAAGTCATTGGAGTCTTCATTGTGCAGGTGCGAGTGACTGCTGTGGAAGTTACTTTTAGCCTAAAAATGCCTTATGGCTTGCTTAATTGTGGGCGGATTAGGGCAGACCCCTTCTAGGATAGTCTGATCTCAGTGTCTTTGCAGGCAGACCTGAAACTCTCTATCTAACTTTCTTGCCTAACTCTTTTCTAAGAGCCATGAACCCTCTTATTATTAGTATAGATGTCGAGGGACAGGAGGTCTCTTCTTCTGTATCTGCTTCCTGCTGAGAAGGGTTGTAGTCCCTTCCTGTTGGGGTTTCATGGAGCTTTTTCCCTTTCTGCCTTAGTCACGGTGGGGTCTTGGGTTTCCTGCTGAAGTGCCAACTCAGTCCCTAGACAAAGAAGAGAAGATATAAACTTGTTATTTAAATAATATGTCTATTAATTTCTATTATTGATTTGCCTCTTAAGAGAGTAAAGGGAAACAGTCTTGGTTAAAATATTTCTTAAAGAGTAAAAAAACCTTGGGCCTAAAGTCCCCTCTCAGACTCCAAGGGCCCTGTCTGGCCTAATACTATTTCTGCTAACAATGGGCGGATGACTGTTATCAATAGCCAGAGGATCTGAGGAGTCACCTGTTACAAGACAATTATCGGGATTTGAGGGAGAGGACCTTTTTCCTAGAGAAAGGAGGGAAGAAAATGTAACTAGGTTTACTAAAAAGATTAAGAACTCTACAAGAGATGTCTCATATCATTTCCTGCTAAAAGATTAAGAATTTTACAAGTGATGTACTGTATCAATTATAATTTCACATCTAATTGTATTGGCTAGAGTTTCTGGTGCAATGTTAAGAAAAGGGAGTAAAAGTGAGGATCTCATTTCTTTTCCTGGCCTACTATTTAATCTTTTTTTTTAGAGTCAATGAGATAATATATGCAGAATTTAACATAGTGCTAACCCATAGACAGAACCCAAGAGATAATAGGTAATTATTATTCTTATTCTAATTATATTTTTGAAAAAGCAAAAGGAAGAGACAAATTTGCAAACTATAACATTCTGTTCTTTTATCCTTAAGTATTTATTCAAGTTCTCCACGTGTGTACCGTATTATTGTGTCAACCAGATTTTAGACTTTTATCTTAACCCTCTAATCTACCTAATACGAGGCCTTGTGCTTACCTATAAAGGATGCTCCTTGATTTTACCAATCGAATCAATAAAAAAATGGATTTAGGATTATGACACAAAAGAGGCATTTATTCAAGACTTAATGTATAAAACCAATTTGACATCCCCGTATTTGCATTACTTCTAAAACCAGAGAGAAATGACCATTCCCCTAGATTCTAACTGAAGAGAGAAATTCAAAGCCCTTGAAATAGCGTAACAATTTAGATGTGAACTGCAGCCACAATTAAGACCTCCCTCACGGCATTTAAACTGTTGACGACTAACATGTAGAAGTTTACAAACAATCCGATAGAATAAGGAGTCCTAATATAATATTCAGAGTTTGGGGGAGGAGGTGCAGGAACAAATGTTAACATAATTCTTGGAAAATTAAAGAAGAAAAGAGGGTGGTAATAAAGAAATCAGCACAACCAGAGTAAAAACAATTATTAATGTTATTATCAATAACAACAGAAATGATAATAGCAAGCACTTACATAGATTTACCATATACCAGACCTTATTTAATATATATGATAGAGATAGATTTAATCCTTACAAAAATCCCATGAAGAAGGTAAAATTATATGGAGAAGAGGAAACAAAGGTGCAGAGAAGAGTTAAGTGCTGAGTCACACATCCAATGGCCAAGTAAAGTTGGGTTTATATTAGCCCTTTGTGGGAGTTGTATTATTAATAAAGTCTTACACTGTCACACAGAGAGTGATGACTGGCAGCTGGTGGTCCAAGATGACTTTGGGAGAAAAGAAAAATTTCTAACAAGGATTGTAATTGTTTGCCTTGGGATATGCTATGTCACTTGTATCTTCCCTCAACATAGAAGGAGATGCAGCTTATTTTACTGGTTAAGAGCATAGATCTTCAAAGTTAGAATACCCAGATTGCCTCCTTCTTTTAGCTGTGTGACCTGGGCCTCTTCCATTACTCAATTGTAAGAATATTTCTACCATCCATCTACCAGCATTAGCCAGGAACTCAGAATCCCCATTGGTAATGCCTGGTATGCATACTCTATTTCCAATCCATCAAATCCTGCAGATCTTAGCTCCTGATTATCTAGCTCTCACATCTGTTTCCTTCTCACTTTCTCCACTGACACTCCCCTAGTCCAAGGGCTTTACCTGCTGTGTGACTTTGGGAAAGTCACTGTCTCAGTGCCTTAGTTTCTTCATCTGTAAAATTAGGACAATAATAATACTTCACAGAGCTTTGTGAGGATTTAATACATTAATGCTTCAAATAATTTAGAATGGTGTCTGGCACATCGTAAGAATTCAAAAATATAATAGCCTAAAAAAATTTTCTAAGGTTTCCCTGTATCTACTCTATTCCTGTTCTAATCTGTTTTCTGAACTGAAGTTAGGATGATTATTTCCAATTTCAGTTTTGACTATGTGCCTGCCTTACTTAAAACCTTTTCTGTACCTCCTCTTGTGCTTAGGGGATGAAAATCCCTGCCCTGTGAAGTTTTACCTTCTCTCAAGTTCATCTCCCACTGTGTTCCACCTTGGTCCTGACTCATCACTCACTCATATCTCCTATTGGTTCTTGGAATGCCCAGGTTTCTTCCAACACATGTTTTGCACATGGTGGTCCCTCCATCTGGAATACTTTCCCACTCTCTCTTCCCTTGTCCCAAGGCTGTTCTACTCACCCTTCATATCTCCCTTCACCTCTTAGGGAGGACTTCTCTGTTGCCTGTCCTTTCCACCCCAGTCTAGGTCAGTCTCTTTTGTTCATATACAATCTTAGGACCTCATTCTCCACTTATTCATTAGGGAGATTTTTTTAAATATTGATCTCCCCAATTAGATTGCTAATATAACCCAGGAGAGAAAGCTCACAAATATATGTTTATATAAGTTTTCTTATAACCCAAATGAGAAGCTCTGTGAGGTTTCATTTCCTCTCCTTGCTCCTCAATCTTCAGGTGGGCCTTTACCTGCAAAAATAATTCTTTAAGTCTAATCTCCACTGTGAAACTTTATATTAAGCTTTCTAGAAACACTACCTCATGTCCACCTGGGTTGGTCATAACTCAAAAGTCATGGCTTGTTCTCCAGTGGTACAGTTTTCCAAATCTGAGTTACATAAACTACAAAGTGCTCCAAAGGCATGAGAGCAGGAAATTCCACAGCCTTAACACTCTCTGTCCCACAGAATAGTCTGTCCTTGATGTATATATGTGGGGAAGGGGAATGGGCAGAGATGACGGCAACTTCAGAAGGAGCATTTAGAAATAGAGGGAGCGTTTCTAATTTTTTTTATCTCCAAGGTGACTCACAGATTTTCTTGTGACCCTCTAACTGTTTAATCACACACACACGTACACACAAACACACTCACACAACACCAGAACCACCACATCTTAGATAAAATATAATCTAAACCAGAAATCACAAACTAGAAGTCTCAGGCCAAACCAACGCAAGAGTCTGACATGCAAAATTATCAGATTTCAGGGAAAAAAAATCCAGATTTCCAGTGTTTTTGGAAAAAAAAATGAAAGACTTCCATTGGCTGGAGCTGAGTAATGGTGTTCTCTTTGGATAAATCAGGCTCTCCCCAGTCTACCAGTCCATATAATCTCCTATAAACGGCCCACCATACTCATTCACTTTATCTGCCTGGTACCTGTGAATGGCTGAGATTTTTAGCACTCGTCTAACTCTGAAGATGGGAAGACATATTTTTCTATCTGCTCCTTAGTTTCCAAAGCTATATTACTCACGATGAGTTAGTCCTCTCCATCATTGCATATAACAAGAAAAGTCCTTTGTTTATCTTTTTCTTCACTCTTTTTTTATTGTACCCTTGAAGTCTTGCAGGGAATAAGAGATGGTCCGTTGTTGAGTCACCTATCTCTTAATAGCAACCTCCTTAGCTTCAAAAAATATGCTTGGAGTTTTCAAATTACAACTTGTAAGGGCCAAACTGAATTCTAAAATTAAGTTCAGCTTCTTTCCCAGATGATTTGGTTGCACAACAGAACATGGATTAGCAGGGATGATAGGAGGCTGGCAGAGGGAGAAGTAAGGAGGCTAGTGAGGGGATGAGAGTCGAAACTCTAGCAGTGGCCAGAGAAAGAAGAGGAGGGAACAAATGCTATCAATTTACTACCAGAATACTGAGCAGCGCTGTCATTTCCCTATGATGATGACACATCAACTTACTGTCATCACATTCTGTATTTATATTGTTCCTCCCTAACCCAGAAGATTCTAATGATCATCTCTTCTCTCATCTCTTGGACCTAAACACATGTTTTCAAAATTTGTGTGTCTATACATAATGAAAACATTTACAAGCTCCAATTAAAGTCAAATGAAAACAACGACTTTGCCTTCTAACCAACTAGCTAAGCAATCATAGCAATCAAATCCAAATCCAATTTAGGGGCAAGCCAGTGACTATAAGTTGTGATTGAGATGAGCACAGGATCTTGGTCTTATGAACAAAAAAAATCCTACAAAAAGTCTGACAGTAGTTTCGATTTTGGTGGAATACACCCAGTATATGTGTAAGGCCACTTTCAAGATTCTACAATGGACACTATTTTCTGCTGCAGATAAAATAGGCATAGAGTGGGTGTAGTGGGTATTCAATCAATATTGTTGAAAGGAAGGAAGGAAGGAAGGAAGGAAGGAAGGAAGGAAGGAAGGAAGGAAGGAAGGAAGGAGGGAAGGAAGGAAGGAAGAACTAAGAAAGAGTTCTCCAATTGTAAGTTCTGCTTCCTAGAAAAACGATTATTTTGAAACCCAACTTTTGTTGAAAAATAAAAAGGATTACTGACTGCTAAAGCTTCTCTGACTATTAAAAGAGTTTGAATTCAAATATTAAGTTCTACTGTAATTCATATGTAGATAAAACTCAATATTCTTTGAGACAAGCTTTCCCCTGCACACCCCTCCCTGCCCCCCGCCCTATGGAGAGGAAGTAGAATTGGGTGCAGATAGAAGAGTTGTGAAGGGAAGAAGAGAAACAAGAAGTCAGGAACATGAGCCTTTTCTCTAGATACACACTAGGGCCATTTTAAGCTCTCTTCCAAAGGCTTCATATTTAATTGGGTACGAGATCAACATGAAGCTCATGACTTGAGGTAGACATCTATGCAAATGAGTTGCATAGACTCTGGCCTCTCCATACTTGGTATATGATGTGGAGTATATTAGAAATCTTATAAGTTTTGATGGGGGGACAGAGGGGCTGAAAGTTCCAGTATATCAGCAGGGTGGTCAAAACAGAATGCAGAAACTTTATAACCAAAAGCCAGGACTAGACCATCAACAGTAAGTACAGCATAATGTTCCAAAAATCTTGGAACATGGGATTGGCTTAAGATAATGGCCATTAGTATGTGGATGCCCCAGAATCAGACAGATTGGTCAGCCCAGGGCAGAGACCAGTGTGTACTCAAAGATAGTTATGGACCCAAAGACCTCTTGAAGCACTGCCATGAGGACACAAACATCCCATTATCTTCATAAACCAACTTAATCAGAAGAGAGGGGTAAGGGTGATTGTAAGGACTTGCACAGGGAAACCCTGAAAGACTGAGCATTTCCCAGGAGAACCTGCTTTAAACTGAAAATGCCGCTTCAATTCCCTGAACACATAATGGCAATATAAATTCAGGCAACAATTATGGATACACCTATACAGTATGAGTTTAAACATACGAAATATAGATTACAAATGTTTGATCTTGCTAAGAAAATAAGTGAGATGATGATGATTAAAGGTATATTAACCTAAAAAGAGGAAAAAATAATAATGAAGTACTGTTTTCTTTCACCATCAATAAGTGATGGGAAGCAATGTGGGGGAAAAAAAAGCTTGAAAGATGGAAAGAAAGTATCGTTTTTTTGTTCTTAATGACATGAGCTTACCACATTTATGCTCCACATAATCAGTATAGCATTATGATATCCATATTAAGAAACTCTTGACCGGGATCCTAAGGCTGAGAATCAGGTCTGCCTATCACCCAAGGCCCATTCGGAAACAAATGGGACCATGAGCAGGATAAGGGAATGGGAAGGTGAGTCACCCAGATGCCAGGACAGTGGAAAACTGGTACCTTTTCCTTTGCCCAAAAAGGGATGATGAGAGGGAATTGTGTAGGAAAGCCTGGACAGAGCTGGAGGCATGGAACAGGAACATCTAGGGGGAGAGAATCTGACTTCTCTCTCCTCCTGCCCTCCAATCTCCTACCAATGGCTCCCATTGGCCAAATCCAGCTGGAAGTCAGAAGAGAGCCCAGGTGATACAATCCTTTGGGATCAATCTCCTAAGGCATAAAGCAGAACAGAGAAGGAGAGAGAACGAATCTAGGCAGTTGGGGTCGGAGGTAGGGGCAGTGCTGGCAAATGAAAAATAACCAACACGGTCTGATACAAAGAACTGTAAGACATGGCTGACGTGTTAAGCGGAGTTTCTGTATTTCTGTGTGATTTTTCTAAAACCAGAAAAGAACAGCAACCCAAGAGCTGCACTTGGGTGGCCAATTGAACACCTGAAAAGATTTTTTTTCAATTTTCCAAAGAAATTAAGAAATTTCCATCATCTTCCCCAAGGTTGTGATGTCAGACTGTTTTAGTCTCAGCTAAGCTATTTCAAACATTGTCATGTATTTCTATAAACTTGAGCTATGGGAGTTCTGCTTTCACAGTTTCAATATACAATCTAGAGGCAAAGACTACATTTATATGTCATGGATGTTCTGGTCACACGACACACTGCCACACAGCCCAAAAGATAGCCAACAGGCCCTGCAAAACCAAACTAACCTCATTTTGCAATGCTGGCTTTGGGGGATTTTATTTTAAAATCTGAGTATTTATACAGTTTGCATTCTTTAGGAGGTGATAGATTCTATTAACTTTCAAGAGCTCTCTTTTGCTTTATCTTTTTGCTAAGAGAAGCCAGGCTGCCTGGCTGAGAGGACCTAGCCGACTTGGCTTCATTTAGCCATACCTGTTGTTATTAAACACGGAGCAGAATTATTTTAAGTTCAATTTTTACATTAAACATAATAATTTTGCTATGTTTGGATTCCTGAGGGCTCTTGGACACTATAATTTATTTCATTGTTCTGATGCTGTTCCTCCCCCCACTCCCTGAATTCCATGCTGTAAGCTAAAGGAGTCGTTGAGAAGGGGTAACAGGCAGCTGCATCAGGGAACAGGATGAGAAGGAAATGGGATAACAGTCATGAGACTCTGGATTTGCCCTGGAGGGGGTGGGGGTAAATGGCCTAATCAGTTTGAGTAGAATCAGGAGAGGAAAATTTAGGGAAGTGAGAGGTTTTCTCACCTTCAATTCTCTTTTCATGGATAACTCATTGGAAATCTAGTAACCTTGACATAATTACTTTCACAGCCTTTGTAACAGTTTCTATATGCAAACCAGAGATACTGGAGTTACACTGATCTGAAGTGGAATTGCAGATTTTACAGACTGTGACCTTTGGAAGGTGGCTTACTTTCTCTGAGACTGTGCATCTCTTGCTGCTCAAAGAAGCGTGCTGCACAGGCTGGTGCTGATGCATAACTGCATCTCTTGCTGAGGTAAGTATAAAAATAGCAAGTGTTTAGAAACTTTTTTAGCAGTTTATAGCTGTAACACTCAAACGCATGATCTTTGATTCATCTCATTGAACAGGATATAGACCAAAGTGTCGCAATGTGGAGAAGTAAAAAGGAAAAACAAAAAATAAGCCAAACAAACAAACAAACAAACAAACAAAACAAAAAACAAACCCAGAACAAAAACAAAACCCTAGTCATTCCTTGGAGAAAGTTTGAGCCGCACAGGTAAGAATGATGTTATCTATGCCTCTCAGATAATGAGCAGGAAGCATTACAGCAGTTGCCTGACATATTGTGAGAGCTCAAGAATTGGCAGTTCCTTTTACTCCTCCATCCCAAAGAAGACTCCTTTGACTTTACACTCAGTACCTGAAACTCATGAACGCTGAACCTAGCTCCAACAGAAAACGCAAAGATGAATCTTGCCAAGATGCTGCATTAGAAGCCTTTGGGAACAAAGATGTGCACATGAATCCTTGTCCCCAAACTTATTGTGAATACAATACGGTCCAAATAAGAAACTCCCTCATTTCTCCATCTAGGAGGAGGCCTCCCCTGCCATCATAGGATCTACAGACAATATTAAGACAATAAATCAACCTTCAAGTTATAAAATGTGATTATTTCCAAAGAGCTGAGAATTTTTCCCAATGGATTCCTGGATTTTCACTATAGGCAGTTCATTCATTTGGCATCTTTTAAAACAAAAACAAAAACTGAGTGGCAAAGAGGAAACAAGGACTCAAACTGGGGCCACCAATGCTCACTTTTATCACAACAATAGTGACCTTGGTATATTTATTTTGTTTTTAAGATTTTAGTTTTTTAGAGAAATTTTGGTTCATAGCAAAATTGAGCAAAGGGTAGAGATTTGCATAGATCCTCTGCTCTTACATAGGCATACTATCATATAGAGCCTGGGTGTATTGTTACTTTGGACTCTGACATAGCTACAGGCAAATTGCCTATTCAATGCAGTATAAAATATCCCCCAGACATGTCTAATCTTGTGCAGAAAATAAAATGTTCAAATCTTAAGACAAGTTTGCTGATGGAAGAGAAGCTTGTCTTGAACCTGATTGGTTCACTGATTATATCAGTATTGCCTCATACATATTACACAGCAACCATGAACACTGAAAGAACTTGAAAAAATTTTGAAAGCTGTAAAATTCATCAAGGCCCTGGGCAGTGTATTTGTTAAACATGCTTTCCAATGACTGCTTGTGTACACCACTTCAGAGGGAGATAATAAGCATGAAATTCAATTATACAAGCACCCGCTTAACCATCTGAACCAGAATTGTGTCCCTAATCTTTTATTTTGAAGATAAAGTGAAAATCTAAAGCTATTCTCCTTATGATGGCATTTTATTTTCTTTGTGACTCAGCCAAGAGAATTCCCTTCAACCTAAGGCTCTAAACATCAAAGTCAGCTCTCCTCTTAGTTGCTGTCCTGCTTTTGAACCTTAATTTATGTTTTCTGTACACTGAAAGAAGTAGACCAAAGCTCACCTACCAATAGGACCTCAGGAACAGTGCCCTGGGGAGACATGAGCTGCTGCTGAGGCTGAGAAACGCTGGTCTGAGTCTCTCAAGAAGAGGCACCTCTTGCTCTGCTTGTGCAGCCACTATGCAAAGATGGGAAGTGATAAGCTCCTGTCCTTATGAGCTTTGGAAGACCCTGGGCCAAGCCTTGATGTGCCACAGGCTAAAACTGAGGACAGTTGTCCAGAGCATCCTGTAAAGGTGCTGCTCAGAGGACACTATTGGCCTTCTTTCAAAGCATCTTTGTACCACCTTTGCCATATGCCATTCTACACATATAAGTACCACCCATGGGACTCACATTTCACTTCACCTGCCTTGCTGTGGGATCATGTCTCATTCACCTTCATGGATGAGTCAGCACAAAACACAATGTCTGGCCCCTGGGCAATGCTATTAACTTTTGCTGAATGAATGTCTCTGCCTAGCACAACTTATAGAACAGTGCCTGGCCCTTAGGAGTCAGGTTATAAAACATAACATCTAGGGAAATGGTTTCCAAAAGCCCCTTTGCTCTGCTTCTCCTATTAGTTCTCATTTAAATGAGAACCCAAGAAGCTTCCCTAACACAAACACAAACTGAAATTCATCATGGACCTAAAGCACAATTCTGCACTACCATTCCCCAGTATTATTTAGTATTTTTTAAATGAAAAGATAACATTGAAAATAGGAGTATTACTATTTTGCACTTGCATAGTCTTTTCCCAAATGTAAGGGATAATGAATAGAGTTTATGGTTTTCCTATAGAATGGCAGATAAAAGTGGGCTGAAAATGGTGAAGGAAGAGGTTCAGCTTTTAAGTCAGACATCCAGAAGAACGTCCTGATAGCCAGAGTTCTGATCGTCTAGAATAAATCTATTAACTTATTCAAAAAAGTTTATGTTTGTGTTAAAAAAAAATAATAATAAGATTTTTTTTCCACAGTCAAAGGATGAATTTGTTTCCTTCCTTACCCCACATGTCCATCTGTCAAAATCCTTCCTATCCTACACGGCCTATCTCAGATGCCCCACAGAATGGTATTCTTCCCAACCCCTCCTCACTCTTTGTGTGTACGTAAGGTACACATAGTACCCTTGCAGTACTTACAATTCATCAGTGCTTACTTATTGATACTTACCATGTCTAGTTTTGGGGGGACACAGAAATGGTTTTAAAGGACTAGTTTCCTGCTGTCACAGAGCCCACATTGCTGGGAGTAGGGGGTAGGGTTGTAATCCAGATGATAAACAAGGAAACAAATATCCAGAATGCTCTTAACTAGTTTTCAATGTTAATGAGAGTGGCTGAGGGTCTACCTAAAGGGGACTTTTCACAGGAAGGTGGGAGAGACCTCTGAGAAGAAGTGGCCATGAGCTGAGTGCTGAGAAAGCCAGTATGCTCCGAGGCAATTCCAGGAGGGAAGAGCAGGTGAATTTGCCATGTTTGAGATACAGACACAAGCAATGTGAGTGGTGCCCATTGAGCTAAAATGAAAGAAATGGAAGCTGCTGCCAGTTGTCTTACCCAGGGTATTATTTGGTCATCTCTTTCTGACTCTTGTGTAAAGGTCTTGAAGAACCATGATCTCCCACACAGTGTCTTGTTATGGACTGAATGTTTGCGCTCTGAAAAATCATATATCAAAGCCCTATGGATGGACCTTTCAGAGGTAATTAGGTTTAGATGAGGTCATGAGAGTAGGGCCCCGATGATGAGAGTAGGGACCCCATGACGAGATTAGTGCCCTTATAAAATAAGACATCAGAACTTGTTCTCTCTCTCTCCTGCTATATATGCATAAGAAGTCATGTGAACACACAGAGAGATGGCAGCTGCCTACAAGCCAAGAGAAGAGGCCTCAGAATGAAGCATACCTTGCTGGCACCTGGATCTTGGACTTAACCTCCAGAAGTGTGAGAAATAAATTTCTGTTGTTTAAACCACCCAATCTATAGTAATGTGTTATGGAAGGGCAGCTTGAGCTAACTAACACAGGTCTACTAATATGTCTGCAACTCAATAGGTCTGTAAATTGCTCTTCAATCAATCAATAATGGAGTCAGGAGGTCTTAACGTACATCCCGTCAGTCCTCCATGGCTCATGCCTCACTCTGTAAATTCCCTACTCGAAGCTTAACCAGGTATTATCAGGAGATCCTAAGGAAGTCCGATAGTAATTTAAAAAATGTCATCACGTATTTTTTCCATTCTAGGCTCCCTCCTTTGTCATTTTCAAAGCTGTGCCACACCATTGTCCCTGTAGCTAAGACATATGCTGAGGATGACAGTCACTCCTCTTCCCAAAGCTACAAATTACTGTTTGCCAATAGGAAGCCGTGCTCCCTGTGGCCTCCACTGAGGCATGGGCCAGAACTAGGGAAAAACAGGTGTTCTATTCTAGGTCTTTTTCACTTGGGGCCCTAAGAAAGTCCTTTTGTACCTAATTGCTCTCTGAGTCTTCTAAGAAAACAAGTCTTTCAGCTTCTGCCTTCAGCCTTGTCTCCACTGAGCTTAGACTCCAGACCACTTCTACTGTATCCACTGGCCCATTAGACGTGACCTGGGTAAGCAAACATCTGTGGGCAGCCAGTCACCCCACAACTTGTCATTCATATTCCATGTGACCAAGTCCAAGGTCATGCTGAGTAGAAGAACTAACAACCCTGGATTCTTGGACTCTGTTCATATTTAGCCATGAACTATAGGAGGCTTTCTGATATTTAAAAAAGAGTAGGCTGAAAGTGAAGAGCAAATGGATACTTTTCCTTGCAGAGAAAGGTGTGTGTGTGTGTGTGTGTGTGTATGTGTGTGTGTGTGTGTGTGTGTGTGTGTGTGTGTCCTGTAACTCCATGAGGCTAAAATCATGATATATGTCCTCATTGCCCTGTTTCCAATAAACGTTTGACTAGCACCCCTACGCATGACATTTGTTTGTTCAAATGTCACACAATTCATGGTTCATGTAGGAGCACAGCAATGCTGTGACACTGAGCAGCTGAGGACTCCTGAGCTTGGCAGCTTCCCGGGCATGCTGCATTGTGGCAGGCAGCCAGAGCCTTGCACAGCAGAGTGCGTAGATCTGTGTATACACACATACGAGCTATACATGTGTGTGCACACACACACGTGTACACACACACACTCAAGAGCAGGTGAGAAACGCTCTGTCTTTAGGAGATGCTTCATTTCTTTTATGTAATTTATACCCCCAAACTGTGCTATGCACAATTTTGTCCTAGGGATTTGATTTCTTTCATGTGGTTCTTTGTGCTAACGAGATTAAATCAGTTCCAATAGGTACTGGTTTAATGGAGATGATAAACTTTTATTGAACTTGAGCACATTAAAATGAAATGTAAGCAATAGGTGATTTTGGCATTCTCCTGGGGTCTCTTCCAATTTGAATAAAGCCAGCATGCCTTCTCTGGAAAATAACAGCTCCTAGTCCAGCTCACTTTATGCGCTTAATTAAAATCTATTTTAGTGGTATAAAAAGGAGCTTAACAATGTTGGGTTTCTTCTTTTCCATAGAAGTCCAAAGAAACTATGTATGTTTTTAGCTACAAAAAAAGAGATGGACAAGTTCTTTCTTAAAAACAGATCTTTACATTTCACACAAAGAGCAGGTAATGTGTTGTTTTACAGCGGCCCGTCTGCTAATCTGTGATCTGTTTTGTCTGTGAATGGGATTATCATGGTGGTTTATTGAAAAAGAGCCAAAAACGATGTTAAGTAAACTGTTTACACAAAGCCACCAGGCTGAAAAATTCAAACTCAGACTCATTTCAGGTTTTAACCAAAATAAACTTTGTTATAGTTTCAGCTGGACGGTTAAACCTTTCAGGGTCTGTTAAACTTGCCGTGTGTGTAGGACACAAGACCACAGCGCTCTGCAGAAATTATGAAACTGTAAATATCGTGGTTAACCTCTGAAGTTTGCCTTTCTTTGCAGCGCTCCACTCGGCTTTTACTTGAGCCAGGATTTCAGCCAGGCTCCTGGGCCAGGCTCCTGTCACTGTCTTTGCCAGTCCTGTAAGTCAAGAGAGGGAGGTTTGGCTCTCCAGCACGGCAGGGGGTAGACATGGAGCTGTCAGTAACCCTTAGCCTAACTCCTTAGGGAAGACAACTTTATGTCTGGGAGGGAGGAGGGGAGGAAGGGACTGGCAGGGATACACCTGGACTCTTTTGACCCCAATGGTGGCCCCCCAGTTCAAAAAGGTCAAAATGATTTTTTTTTATTAATGTCCACTCTTGACCTTTGGGCATCTTAAATTCTCATGTGGGCCAAAACATTTCACAAACTGTGCTTTGATCTGTTTGAAAACAGACAAAAGACTGAAAGAATAGAAACTTCCACGAAGGAAGCCCAGCTTGAACACATTGTTTTGTCTCCCTGCAGGTTCTGTAGTGGGAAGCCAAACTTAGTGTTCCCGTCCATGTTCACCGTATCTGCGGAAGTTCACTTTGGAGATCAATTTGCCGTCAGAAATAGATTCATGGCAATGTTTCTGGACCATTATTTTTTCTTCTGAGCCTGTCTAATTTTTCCAGAATTATCTTCTGGAGCCCCTTGGACTACAAAAGGCTGTGTCCTTTTGACCTCACTCCAGTCATCTCTTAACCTTATTTATTCATTCATTCATTCGAAGGATCTAGTGTGTGCCAGGCATTAGACATGTGTGATACAAAATAAGTCAGGGCCTCTGACCTTAAGGGCTCACAGGGCAGTTGAGTGTTAGGTGGACAGATAGGTAATTATAATACAGAATGATACATAGTTCAATAAAAAAACTAAATTTTGTAGGAAGGCAGGTGCTTCTTGGCCTCTGTCTCAGCTCTTTCTTCCACTGACCTCTAGATGCTGAAGACCTAATACATTCAGTCCTGGGTCCTCTTTTCACCTCTATCCATACTCATCTTTAAGTGATCTCTTCTAGTTCCAGAGTTTGGAATAATTTTATGTTGATGACATTTTTCTGTCTCCAGCTCTGACCTCTCCACAGAGTTCTGCATTCTGATAGTCCTCTATTTGACCAACTCCACCTGCGTGATTAAAGAGACATCTCAGGCTTGTGTACAAATAGCGACTCTTAACTCCTGCCTTCTCATGACACCCCTGCCCACCCCCCAGCCATGCCTTTTCTTATCCGCCCAGTTGCTCTAGGATAAAGGCCAGCAGGTAGCCTTGACTCTTCCTTTTCCTCCCATCTGCACATCCAAGCCCTGTTGATTCCACCTCCAAAGGCATCTAGACCTGTCTTCTGTTTCCATGTTCCCTACTAAAGCCTAGCTTCAATATCCAACACTTCTCGCCTGCATTTTTCCCACTTCCAATCTGTTTTATACACTGCAGCCTGCATGATCTTTTTAAACCTCAGCTGGTATAATGTCACTCCTCTATTTAATATCCTTCAAAGAGATGAGACTTCCATTTCTGACAGAGATGGAAAAATGAAGACTAGATTTATCTTCCCATATAAAATGACTAAAAATGATAAAAAACATTTGAAACAATGGTTTTCATATTCGACATCAGGCAATGAAGGAGAGTGATAGCTGAGGGACAGGAAAAAATGTAAAGCCCTATGGTTGCCCCCAGCTTGCTGCCTGAATAAAATTTCCAGGCCATGGCTTAGTGACAAGGAAGCAAAATGTTTGGTGGTCTTGCTGAGTTAAGGAGACAGTATTAGGACTGCAAGAAGCCAAGAACACTAGGGTTCAGGGCAGAGTACTCGAGAAAAGAAAGGTTCACAGAGAGAGAGCTTCAGACATCTGCAGAGGGTCCTCCTTGAGTTTTGAGCTGAGGGCTACTCAGTACATACCTATGAGAAAACTAACTGAGGCAAGGGGAAAAATGATTAGAGAGAACAATTCCTCCAAGGGCACACGAGATTGAGGGTAATTGCTCTTCCCACCAGCCAGAGTAAAAAAAAAGCCTAAAGATGGGTCTCATATCACTGACCATAGCTTCCTCCTTAAAAACAAACAAACTCACCCCCAACAAAAACTCTAGAAAAAGGAAATTAAACTTAAAATAATAGAAGAAAGAAATGATACAAATAAGAGCAAAAATCAATTAAACACAAAACAGAAAACACAACAGAGAAAATGAGTGAGATCAAAACCTGATTATTCGTGAAGATAACAAATTTGATAAATCTCCAGCCAGACTCATGGCGGACTGGAGAGATAGGAGAGAAAGAGAAGTGCAAATTAACAATATCGGGAGTGAAAGCTATGACATCACTACAAAGTCTACAGATGTTAAAGGAATTCTTTTTTATGAACAACTTTATGCCAATAAATTTGAAAACTTAAAAGGCAAATTTCTTAAAAGACATAAGACTAAAACTTGCTTAAGAAGAAATAAATAACCTGAACAGATAACCCTATATCTATTTTTTAAATCAAATTTGTAGTTTAAAACCTCTAACAAAGGAAACTCCAGGTAGCTTTTCTAGTGAATTCTACCAAATCTTAGGAAGAAATAATACTAATTTGAACAAACTCTTAAAGAAAATTGAATAGAGTGAATGTTGTCCAAACCATTCTATAAGACCAGAATTACCCTGATATCAAATCCAGAAAAGAATATTACATGAAAAGAAAACTACATACATGCACATTTTCTAAAAAAAAAAAAATCTTCAAATTTAACCCAACAAAATATAAAAATAATAAATCATGATCAAGTAGGGATTATTCCAGGAATATAATTTTGGCTTAACATTCAAAATAATCAAGTCAAAAATTAAAAAAAAAAAATGATTGTCTCAAAAGATTGAGAATAGACATTTGACAAAATAAAGCACTCTCCTAATAAAAACTCAGTAAAATAAGAATAAAAAGAAACTTCCTTAACCTGATAAAAGGTATTTATTTAAAAAACCTACAAGCCACACATGCATACAAAGTACATACTGTAGAAACCCAAGTAATCAATCCTATATACATAAAATGCTAGAAAATACAAACTAACTTATAGTAACAGAAGGGAAATCAGTGGTTGCCTGAGGTTACAGTCAGAGAAGTTTCTGAGTGGAGGATGATGAACATGTTTATCATCTTGAGCATGATGATAATTTCATAGGTATGTAGGTATGTCAAAACTTATTCTGCACTTCACATATGTTCAGTTTATTGCATGTTAATTATACCTCAATAAAGCTATTTTTAAAAATCCTTCAAAGAATTTACATTGCTTTTAGAATAAAATCCAAAGTGGCCCATGATTCGACATGACCGAGTACCAACCTACCTTGTCAACCTAATATTTACCACTCTAACGAAAGTATCCCTCAAACATATCAAGTTATTTTTTGCCCCATAACTTTTACATTTAATTCTCTCTGTGTTTGGAGTGCTCATTCTCTAGTTCTTTATTTAGCTCTTTCTCATTTTCTAAGTCATAGTTAAAATATCAACTCTTAGAGGCCTTTCCTGATTTTCTGTCTCTTAAATAGGCTCCAGATATTGTCATCTGCCACTTATTTATCACTTCTACAGAGTTTACCACACTAATTTTCTTAGTCATTTGTTTACTGGTTTATTATCTATCTCTCAATGAGACTGTAAGCTTCTCAGGGCAAGAACATGTTCTGTCTTATTGCTGCCACTGGACCTAGCATAGTGCCTGGCATATGGTACATTCTCAATAAATATTAATAAATAAATATTTATAAATAAAGGAATGAGAGCAATGAACTAGGAGGAAATTGAAAGAGATTTAGCAGAAAAGTGAACATGTAAGCTCAGCTGGGAGAATTAATTTTTACTAGTTATGTGATGTCAGACAAGATTTTTAAAAGCATTCATTTTCTTATACATGAAATAGAGCTGCAAATAATTTTTTAAGTACTGCTGAGAGACATGAATGAGACATATATCCATTCATCATAGTGTCCTTTCCCTTCCCCAATTCAGGGAACTACATAGAGAAGAACATGTTCCTATAAAAAGGCATGTCATAATTGGAGGATCATGATAAATGGGATAATTTCAGGAGCATGGTGAGGAGAAATGGAAGTCAAAACTAGAAATGCACTTTGGCACCAAGTTGTATAGGAACTTAGAGATATGGCCATTCTGAACTTCCGTCTGTGAATAACAGAAAACCATAAAGAAACTAGGGGTGAAATGGGGTGGGATAGGGAAATATTGGGCTGGGAAGATCTACAACTGATGAGAGTAACTCTAGTAACTGTGTCAATAGAGAGGTAAAAGGAAATGAGGCTAGGGAAGAAGGTCAGAAGCAGAGAGAAGTTAGAATTTTTAAACCACCTAGATTCCAAGGATAATAAAGAAGAGAGGTATAAATTCTTACTAGCACCCCAGATCGTCATTTCTAGATATGTGTTTCGCCTTTGCCATCACCACTTAGTTCTTGTAGGAGACTTCCAATAATTCTGAGCATTGGATCTGAGACTGTGAACTAGAACAGAGGGAGCTTTTTACTATTAGTTGAAGACAAAATCGAAATAGCAGATCAGGAAAATATTTGAATGGTCATGAACCTTTGATATAATTTTTCATATCCAGAGGTTACTGATGAGAACCCTGGAGAACTTCAATTCTCTGATTAAGAATAAAGAAAAGGGGTGAAATGTTTAAAATCCCCAAGGCTACCAAGACACAAAACAAGAGAATTGGCAGCAGAGACCCAAGTAGTCAAGCCTAGTAGAGAACAAGTGGATAAACTGGTTAATAAGAGACTTAGCATTGGAACACAGAAACTATGGGGTTGAAGGTTATGACTCAGGCTTTCCTAGCAACTCTGTTAAACAGTGGCACTCCATAACAACGAATTCAACAAAGAGCTAACTAGTCAACCTAGAGATGGTTTCACTCTTCAGGAGCAGAGAAAAATAATGAAAGAGGAGCCCTCATGACAAATATGAATAAAACTTTGCTGGAATTTACTTCCAAGGGAATTACAGGGAGACTAATGTTTTGTAAATTAGAATTTGCAAGACCTGCCCATCAGAGGCTGTTTGCATCCTTTGAGGTAGTACTGGCATTTCTGACTAGCTAACCTGGAAGGAGCCCTGTGAACCTAATTACATAAGAGAATCATAGGTGAAGCTTGATAAAATTATTGATAACCTGGAGACTCCGATTTAGCAGGTCTGGAATAGATCCTGACATCTGAAATTTAAATAAGTTTCTCAAGTTATATTGATGTGCTGCCAGGTTTGAGAATCACTAATCTAGATCATAGCCTTGTCTAAACAGAGAATTTGCACAGACATAGAAAACTAAATGTCATAAGAGATAGCCTGATTTCTCTTTACATTTGTAAAAAAGAAACATAATACCCAACCTACCTTGCATATATAAATTTAAATATATTTAGTGACATAATCTAAAGGAAGATCATTAAAAACAAAGATATATTAAAATTAGTTAAGAATTTTTCTTTCACTCTTAAAACAGTACATGTAATGTTAGAGTGGAAGTTTTGACTGAGAGACTTGAAGGGATAAAGGGTTCAAGGAAAAGTTCTAGGGAGAACATTTCTAAAGCTATTTCAAAGAGAAGAAAAAAGATTTCCAAGGAAAGAGAAGTCCCTGGGTTGAATTCCATTGCCCACCACGGGGCAGGAATAAAGGGTCCTTCCTTTTAAACTCAAGCCTGGTGAGAGGGACTTAAATGAGACCATGCAGAGCATTCAAAATGTATTTCCTGTAGCTGGGAAGAACAACATGGAAAAGTGAAGGAGCTTGTTTGTCTGGGAAGTGACTGAGCTCCTCTCCATTGGAAAGGGATCAGATGTGGATCCTAAATAGAAATGTTGTCCTATAACTATTTTAAATTCTGTCCAAGAGATTGCTTGAAAGTGCAATGGAGTCCAACAGAAAAAGTTTTGTGCAGAGTTGACAACCAGAAATCTAGGGGCTAAGCATGCAGTAGTAGCCAAAAGAGATGCACAGGATTTGAAGTCAGAGGGCTTAGCAGCAGCAGAATCTCTGAAGAGTTTACAAAAGCGTTCTTTGGAGAAAGAGCCAGCTTTAATCCTTGTCAGGTACACAGAAAGCAGTATCAGTCCACAAGAAATTTGAGTATTCATTTTCTCTTTCTCTCTTCCTATGTTGCAGCCTACAAGGTACAGAAGCTAAAGTTAGTAAGATGATTGTTGAAGTGAATAAGAATTTTTTTTAAAAAAAGCTGACAACACCTCCCTCCTAGGCAGCTAGTCCTGGTAGAGAGAGTGAAAATTATACAATGTTAATTCAAGTTTTGGAGTTTGGTAACTGCATGGAATTTCTCATTTTAACAACTGGACTCAGACTATGTGAGATATGTGAGATAAAGTGCTTAACCTTGGGCTTTACCATTTTCAGGCAATGGCAAGGGCAACTTTAAGGGGAATGCGGGAGAAAAAATAAAGGTGCTTTTTCATTTCATCTCACAGGTGGAACATGTTTGATGCACAGTTATGATGTAAGAATTTATTCTAACCCTCATCTTCTCTAAATCATTTCTCCTCACCCCCTTTAAGAAAAACAAAAACAAAACTTTTAAATTTACTGTTCACCTCATTCCACAGTTAGAAATCTCTTAGCTTATAAATATGACCCCAATTCCAAAGCATCTGCCAGCAAATCAGAAACAAAAATAGAATAATGCAAAAAAAGGAGGCGGGGGGAAGCAGTTATAAGACATGGGAGCTGTTCCAACGGCAAGGGAGATGATTTTCCAAAAAGAGAATATATATTTTAAGGGTATATGGTTTTTTTTGTTTATTTTTTTGTTTTTATTTTTGATAGATTATAGTAAATCACTGAATGGAGACAACTTTTATAAAAGAAGTTTTATACTCACAGATCCCTAGAAACAGGAGGCACAGCACACAGGGTCACATGGGGACCACCAGGGTCAGTTATGAAGCAGAGGGAGAAGGGGGAGCTGTAGGCAAGAACTTTTATTGTGTTTTCTGTGGGAAGGAACATGTGAGACAGTTAGCAGGCTTAGATTGGCTGGTTTGAATTATTTCATTAGTCTCTGGGGCACAGGAGTTGTCTCTAGATGCATCTGGAGTGATTAGGGCAGGTAGATAGTGGCCCTGAGTGTGAGAACACTATAGAAGAGCTGGTTGGGGGTTTGCATTTTTAAGGTGCACTTGAGGGCAAGTTGTTGACTATCTCTAGGAATTGGCTATCCCTGGGATTGGCAGTCCCTCCAAGGTCAGCAAAGCATCACAAAAGGAAAAATAAAAATACATAGTTAATACAACATAAAATAATATGAAACAGGGTCAAATGCTGCAAAGAGATGAAGGAATTTAAGTTCCACAAAATAAGTATTTGATTTTTCAGCCAAGTAGCCATGGCGAGCACTTTCAGGACGCAATTTGGGCAGGGTAGTCTGGACAAAAAGGATAAAGAAGAAAGCTGTTGGTTAAGAAACCAGATAATCTAGGGTACTCTGCATATATATGACACTAAAAGGAAAGAAAGAAAATCAGTCTGACTACAGTAAGATAATAGAATAAGAGAAAAGTTATTTTGTTTTGTTTTAGCAGACAAGAGATATAAATACGCTTATAGGCAGAAGAGAAGAAACCAGGAAAGAAAGAGAAAACTAGAAAAGCTTGGCCTGAATTCCTGAGGGACTTCAACCAGCTTTGATTTTTAACAGTGTGCAAGTGGACGTCAGGGCTCACAGTGAGAGGATGCACTTATCCAACCTCACGTTGCAGTCAGTGTGGTGTGATTGGAGATTGGACTCAGCTGGCCAGTATAAATGCTTTCTTGAGGGTTTTTATCAGGGGATTGTCATTCTTGTCAGTGTCTGGTTTCCTACAATTTAGGGTGCAGAAGACAATAGATTAAACAAAAGAGCTAGATATTCCTTTACATCAGTATCTTTATCCATTTTTTCAATGTTGAGAATATGTTTATGGAGGTCAAACTCTTAGTAACCACATCCAGTATAAATATCAGTCAATGTTTGCTTAGACCAACAATGCTGTGTTAGCAAAACCATACTGGTTTAATTAAGGAGACCCTCTCCAAGAACATCAACTCGACAGATTGACTTCTTAGATGACAGGACTAATATTTGTCTTCATAGTCAAGTTATGATTGATAAACATACCCTCCCTCCCTACCAGAGTATTTCTACTCCATTATACCCATTGCAAAATATTAAATCACCTCTAAATAGATACATTAATTCATTAATTATTGGTGAGAAGCAACTCTTACCTGTTTGTTCAATCAACCATCCTATAAAGATTCATTATCTCTATTTCATCTAGAAACCAAGAAGGGCCTTCATGCTTTGAGCTTACCACTCCAGCTGCCTAGGAGGAGGAAGTAATGAGGACACACGCACACAAATGCATACACACATGCACATACAAACACACACATGTGAACACACATGCTCTCACCTACAAACTGGACCTTTTAACACATGGCCCACCAGTCAAAATGACCCCTAACACCTGCAATCTGACATAGTCGGATCAAGATTGCCTTCTCCTGAGAGGACCTTAAAAGAATACAAAAGGAGTGTTTCCTGCCTTCCCTACATTAAAACTAAAATGGACAAGACAGGTCTTCTGACTCAGATCTTGGAATTTTTCTACAAAGAAGATGAAAGAAAGTGTAATTCAGGGCCTCTGCTGTCAAGAAATTAATAATTAGAAGAGGGAACAATCCAATAAAAAGGGAGCCCAACAAAAGTGGTCCAAGCCAGTAACACAAACAAGCAGTTTAGAAAAGGGCTCATTTTGGACTAGTCAAGAAGGCCCTCTGCAAAAGGTGGGTTTATATTAGTGTCCGTCTCAAATCAGTAGACAGTTTCTGTTCACCCAATAAAGAATCCATCTTCACAAAGAATGAAGCAGCCACCATGGCCAGTTTCTTGCTCTGCATGGCACCTCCCTGGAATTTTGGGAGAGAGTGCTCCCTTCTTAGGAAGCCTAAGTATTAATGGCAAGAAAATCTCAAGTCGGAAGAAATTTTCCTCTTGGAGAAAACTAACCGTGACAGAGTGGCACAGAGCTAATCATCTGCAGGCATTATCAGAACCAGTCCTGGACATTGGCTAGTTCTCAGGAAATAAATGGAGAGGATCTTTCTCTTCCACAAGGCCCCCTTTTGCCTTGTTCAAATTGGCCCTCACGAATTGTCTTAGTAGGTGTTGGGTCAGAGTCAGCAAGGGGTCTGACTAAGGTCACTTACTTACTTTGTTTACACTGCTAATTTTATCACTGCTTGGAAGGCTAATGATATTATTTATATTTTAACTATGATAAATGTCCAGTTAAAGCAGGGTTGGGACAAGTGAAAGACCAATACAACAAATTCAAAAGATTTTTATTCAGGAAATAGTAATATCTTTGTTCTCCCCAATCTTTCCAGAATTTTGTACTTGACAAGGATAAGCGATCCTTCTAGCTTAGTGCTTCTTATATTCTAGTATCTGGATAACCAGAATCAGAATCCAGGGGTGCTAGAGAAAGGGGCAGAAGAACATGTCAGTTAATACCCGGGTCTGGCTGTTCTTTTGCTTATCAAAGCGAGAACTTCTGATGTACCAGTTCCATGGATGATGATGGGAGCTGCTGGAGAAATGATGGTTCCAGGCAATGACTTGAAACCAAGTTGTTAGCTATATTTCAGAGCCATCTGGTCTTTTTAGGACTGCAAGAGATGCTTGGATTTTGAATAATCTGTGCTATAGAAAGTGCTTGTCAAGATTTAATGTGCATATATGTCACCTGGGATCTTGTGAAAATACAGATTCAACAGGTCTGAGGTGGGCCCCGAGATTCCACATTTTAACAAATCCAAGTGATGTCAGTGCTACTGGTCTGTGGACCATACTTTGAATAGCAAGTCAAGGAGGACATTGGAAGATCAGGATATGATTCAGTATATTGCCGTGTGTTGGTTTAATGAGCCTCCCAAGCTAGACACTCAAGGATGACATTTCCACAGCTCTCCCACTCCTATTCTACACTTCCCAACAAAACCGACTCCTCAATGTATTCTGAGCAGGCCACACAATTTTCTTTCCGCAAATGAGTGCTCACATTATTTTCCCATTGCATACCAGTTTTCCCTGGCCAATGTGAATTGTAGATCTATCTAAAATTCTAGCCATGCGATGACCCAGCTTCCACTATAGGTGAGATTTTGGGTTTGTTTGTTTGTTTATTTGTTTGTTTATTTATTTATCTTTATAACTTGTAGTTTGTACCTTTTGACCACCTTCATCTGATTTCCCCACCCCCTACATCTGGTAACAACAAATCTGATCTTTTTTGTTTGTTTTTAGATTCCACATATAAATGAGAACGTATAGTATTTATTTTCCTCTGTCATTTCACTTAACATAATGCCCTAAAAGTCTTTCTATGTTGTTGCAAATGGCAAGGTTTCTTCCTTTTTATGGTTGAGTAATATTCCATTATATGTATATATATGTATATGATTATATTTATCTATTCGTCTGTTGATGGACACATAATTTCCATGTCTTGGCTATTATAAATAATGTTGCAGTGAACACAGGGCTGCAGATATCTCTTCAACAGAGTGATTTCATTTCCTTCAAATATATATCCCAGAAGTGGAATTGTTGGACCACATGGTGATCCTATTTTTAACTTTTTGAGGAACCTCCATACTGTTTTCCATAGTGGCTGTACCAGTTTACAATCCCACCCACAGTACGCAGGATTTTATTTTCTCCACACCCTCACCAGCATTTATCTCTTGTTTTTTTTTTTTTCATGATGACCATTCTAATAGCTGTGAAGTGATAGCTCACTATGGTTTTGATTTGCATTTCCCTGATGATTAGTGATGTTGAGCTGGATGAGGTTTTATAAATGCTACTCTAACATGTCCCAGATAACAAGTGAGGAAATTGTAAAGTGGTAGAGTCAGAGTCCTATCTCCAGACTATGTATTGGGTAACCATGATTTTAAAACAATTTCACGGTAAAGCAGGATGAGTCAAGGGGTGTTTTGGGGTCTTCTGGGGGTGGTGATAAGGGTCATTGCGAGTTAATGATAGAGAGATGGGGAAGGTACTGATGGAGGTGCCTGAGGTTTGACATTAGGCATGTGTGCCTGCATCCTAAGCCAAATGGGTAATGAACTACTGCTTAATTAGAAGATGGGCAAATATCCCAAACCTACCATACACTCCAGCTGCCTCATATATACACTGAAACAGAGCTCTCTGTTGGGTAATATGTCTCCTGAATTTACCCTGGTCAGGTGCCCATGTTACAAATCTCAAGCCCACTTAGGTAATCCTGTTTTCAGAGAGAGTAGAGAAACTCAGGGAGTTTCCTTCTCTGCCTACTACCCTTACTGAAGGAGGGAGAGGAAACTAGTCAGAACTCTGATATTGGGGGCCACAGGTTGCTCAGCTCTTTTCTCATGACCAGATCCTCTGTGATCTCTCTGGCAAGGCTCCTTCATATTATGAAGGATCTTCCTTCATGTTATGCTCTCACCTCCTCTTCCAGGCTCTCTGCCCAGGATCTGCCATGGAAGCCTCACAATCTTAAATTCAAGACTCACATTCTCCAGTGAAAAGTTCTGTTTTGGTGTGTGTTTGTGGCAGATGGCAGTGTGGAGTAAAGTTGGGGTTTGGGTGTTTTCTCAGCTTCTAATAAAGTAGTACTCCAGTTTCCTGGGATATAAGTGCTCAAGCTAGTCATCAAAGTCCTGGCACCTCCACTTATCCTCTTCCCATCTCACTTCCATTAGCCCTCAGTGACCATTCTCTCCACTACAGGACACCTTTATTCTCTGCGGTCTTCACCACTCTTGGCCAATACTGCTTTACTTGGATATTGTTTTTAAATCAGGATTACTCAAAGAAGATTGTAAACCCATCAGGAACAGAAACTATATATTTGACTTCTCTGTACCTTTAACTCCCAGCCCCGTTTCTTGAACTTGGATGGTGCTTAATAAATGTATTTTAGTGGAAATAAAGAAAGCATTGTTGGAGGACCTGGAAAGCAACATATGAGTATCACGTGAACTTAGAAAAGACAATGAAAAAAAATGTATCTCTGAAAGGTAAGAGGGAGAATCAAGATGAGAATATAGAAGACATACAAGTGATAGATATGTAGGTGAAATTCATTTTAGCCCTTTCTGAAGAATCTGCCCACTCTATCTACACACTCCTACAGATTGGCATGGTACTCATCTGGCCTGTAGGGAGTTACATTTAAAATTCCGAGATCTATGCTCTACTATCTCATTTTGGAAGCCCTGTTACTGGACCAAATTCTGGGGTAGGAGAGTGTTTCCAATTCCTGCTAGATGATAAAGCAGCAGCTATATAGGGACTCTTCTCAGGAAGCAGCTGGAGTCTGGCATTCACTTATGTCACGGGTTTTTTTTAGAAACACAGATCCCTGGGAATTGACATTTACCCTAAGCTTTCTCAGAGATATGTTATGTCTAATTGCATGTCCTCCTTTCTCTGCCCCAAATGCCAGACTAGTGGTGAAGATGATTGTTTGCTCTGGCCTCTTGGGAGGTCCTTCATGCCTCCTTGGTGACCTAATCATTAGAATCCTCATGTATTTAATTTATATGAGTCACTATTTGGGCAAAAGAAGGGATCTCTCCAGAGTATAGAAGCAAATCCACTAATAATACAAATTAATCACAAGAAACGTACTTGTTCATTAATGTTCAGTAGCAAACTAAATATAAGCTAGAATATTGTATGAGAGTAGATACTCCTCTTTGTTGAATATCATGGAAAATATTTTGGCCAAGAATTTCATAGAATCACTCAAAGTGAAAAAGTAAATTCCACGGAAAATTATAAATTCAGCATCAGACTGCTCAGGTATTTCATATTTTCTACAAATTGTGTCATCTCTAATCCTAAATCTGTCTTTCTATTTATTCAAATATTCATTCTTTCTGTCCCTCAATAAATTGGTATGCCTTGTACCATTTTTTGTTGTGGGTTTTGTTTTGGTTGTGGTTTTTCTGGTTACTCATGTGAATGAGATATTTTTCCTGTAACATTTTTCAAATGTAATTTTTTAATATAATGATATTGAGAGTTCCTATATTTATTTTATAATTGACCACATTACTATAGTTTCTTATCAAGTCTAGTATTTATTTCAGTGTGTGTATGAGTCCCTACATTTTTATAGTCAGGCATATTTATTATTACTTTAATTCTATTAGCTAAGAAATAGAGACTCGGAGAGTTTATTTTTCCAATATACAAGTAGAAAGTGATAGAAAATAGGACAGATTTTACATTCTGGGGATTATCTGTTCCTTAAAATTTTGGAAAAAAATCACCTATAAAAAGTATCTACAATTGACACAGTTATTGCTGGTAATATCTTGGCTTTTTTCCATTTCTTTATTGATTAAATATTTATTTCAGATCTACTTCATTAAACTTTTCTAATTTTTATTTTTCTAAAGTTTTCAAATTTATGACTGTGCTTTATAAATGTTTATTTTTATAGTATTTTATTTGATATCTGTGATTACATGTATTTTCTAATGCCTAGTTGTGTTTTCGAGTGGTCTTTTTTATTTTTACTATTATTTACTAAACTTTTTTTACTATCTATCATTTATAAATCCTAATTCATTGATTTATATTTTTATTTGTTTTTTTTTATTTTTTAAATTTTATTCTTCTTATATTCCCTGCTTCTTTTTTCTTGTTTCATTGACTTGTTTTATTTTTCTTTTTCCAATTCCTTGAGTTAGTACATTTTGTTTTCATTTCAATTTGTCTGGGAATTAAAGTATTTATGATTATTAATTTTCCTTTGAACACTATGTTAGTCATTTGCCATAAGTTTTAATTTGTAGTGTTCACTTTATTATTGCTTTCTAATATACTTTAATTGAAGGATTGATGTTTCTCTTTCTTCCAAGAGTTAATTAGGATGGTGCATTAAAATTTCTAAATAATTGGATAGGGTTAAAAGGATCAAATATGAGGCAACAGAAAGAAATCTACTATGGGTGGTGAACTCACAGTGCAATATATATATAAGATGTATTGTTGCATTGTACACTTGAAATTTATTTGATTTCATTAACCAATGCTACCATAATAAATTTTAAAAATTCCAAATAATTGGGATTATTTTATTATGTTTTGGTTATTTATTCCTAGTTTTATAGATTCATAATCAGAATGCGTGGTTTATATAATTTATTTTTAATAGATAACATGTCTATTAAATTTGCCTTACTAATTGTATTATTTAAATTCTCTCTATACCCTTTTTCCCCTTGTTTCTATTTGATTCAACAATGGCTGGCTAATGCATCAAAAGTTGCTGTGCTTCTGGCAATTGTTCCTGGAACTTATAATAGTTTTTGATTTATCTATTTTAATGGTGTTTGGGAAGCACAAATATTCCCGATTTTATATTTTCTTTGTGGACTATAATTTCAATTAAAAAACATATCATCCGATATGTTTTTGCCTTTTTGTATTAACATCACAAGGTTTTTATTTGGCTTGTACTTACATAATTTATTTTACCATCTTCTTTATGTTTAGAGTTTTATTTAAACAAAATATTCTATTCCAATAATTTAAAAAGTCAAATAGTGTTAAAAGGCATATATAGACACACACACACACACACACACACACACACACACATACATATACATATATATATTTAAACTCAACCTTACATTTACTCTTTCAAGTCCACAGAAGCAACTTCTTGGAAGGTTTCCAACCTTAACTGTTATTGTTAATCTCAAATTTCTAAATAATAAAAATTATCTTTCTGTTAATCTATTTCAGACCTTATCTATTGGCTCCCTATTATGTATCTCATTTAAAACCCTTCTTCCCTTCCCTTCATTCTCCCAATTACTATATTTTAATTTTTGTCAAATCTATATTCAGTATTTTCATTATTTATAATGTTTACCACCAGATAATGTTTACCATTAGATATTGCACAACTTTTTTTCCCT
>NW_011888825.1:4277377-4282737 GCF_000151845.1 Pteropus vampyrus | reverse complement strand
CAAGGGAGGTGACCTAGTCTGGGAAACACAAGGAAGCTTCGGTATGGAAAAAGCTTTTAAGAAGAGGTCTCATGAGAGACATAACTTGCCCCATCTTGAGCAGAGATTTTATGGGAAAGATTGATGGCTTGAGCCAGGTGAAGCAGGTGGTAGAAATGTCCACCAGATGGCAGGGGACACCTGCAGGAAGACCCTGAGGTAAAAGACAGTAGGCAGGGTCCTGGGCCTGAGAAGTGTAGGTAGTGCTGAATTGGAGGAGAGACAGAGGACAGGGACAGAACAAGCTTTCTCTTCAACCTTGACCAAGGCTGTTCTTGGTGCATGCCAGACATGAGTTGAGTAGAGGATCCTTGCCAAATATAGCGGCACTTGAATGTCTGGGTGATGATTTATAGAAAAAAACTCAGCCTTCCTTAGGTCAGAGTCCCTGTAAATAACAAAATAGTTCATCCCACTGTGTGAACACTGCACTTGACGTGTTCTAAGGGTGTCAGTATTTCATCAAAAAGATGGGAGAGGGAAAGAGCAAAGGAGGAGAAACAGCTGGATTCAGTTACACTTAAGATACATATAGTTTAGAAATAAATTATCTGTCAAAGCGTGTTTTGTTTCTTGCTTATTCCAACATGTTTGAAAATGTTTGAATTGTTTGGTTGAGGCCAGAATTCTCTAAGGACCAGATTTTCACTTTACTGTATGTGTCTGTTAACACTTATGGCTTTTTTCTGCTTGGCCTCACATGGTCTGAATCGTATAAAATAAGCGACTAACCGAACCTATGACTTGATGAAGCCCGAGATCTCCAAAATAAACTGTCATATATCCAACAGCAAATACTGGTGGCTCTACCTTCAGAGATAGTGCAGAATCCTACAATTTCACAACACCTCCCCGCTACTAATGAGGTCCCAGCCACCATTCACTCTCTATTGGATTATTACAATGTGTTTCTAAATAGTTTCCCTGCTTTTGCCCTTGACTCCTCTATGGCCTAAGTTCAGCACAGCAACCAGAGATTTATTTAAAAGGTTAATCAGAACTTATTCCTTCTCTTCTTTTAACCCTCTTGTATCAGGGTTCTCCAAAGAAACAGAATCAATAGGAGGTCTATACACACAGAAAAATATTTATTTTAAGGGATTGGCTTATATGATTATGGAGGCTGACAAGATCAAAATTTGCAGGGTAGAGACTTGGGGAAAACCAGTATTGCAGTTCAAATTAAAAAGCTGCCTGCTGGTAGAATCCTTTTTTACTTGAGAGAGGTCCATATTTTGTTCTATTCAGGCCTTCAACTTATTGGATGAAGTCCACCCACATTATGGAGAGCCATAGTCAGGTGCCATAGTCAGGCAATAGGATGCCATGCCTTCACAGAGAACATAATGGTGGTTACCAGAAGCAGCATGGAAGGGGCAATGGGGAAGTATTGGCCAAAGTGTACAAAGTCTCCCTTATGTAAGAAGAATAAATCCTGGAGATCTAATGCATGATGACTATAGTCAATGATGCTGCCTTGCATACTTGAAATGTGCTAAAAAGGTAGATCTTATGTGTTCTTACCACAAAGCAAGCAAGCAAGAAAGAAAATGGCAATCATATGAGATGATGAATATGTTAATCAGCATTATTGTGATATTTTCACAATGTATATGTATGTCAAAACATCAAGTTGCACACTTCAAACATATGCAATTCCCATTTTTCAATTGAAAAAAAAAATAAAAGTTGCCATGTTTTCAAAATAGAATCTTGAGTTATTTCATCAACTTTTATTTTAGCAGAAGCAGGGGCTAAATCAGGGAGAAGTGCCTTTTTTATTTCTGTTCTAGAGTGTTGTTTTCTTCAGCCCAAGAGGAATACATTTTCATTATTTAAAAAATCATACATGGAAATCTAAATTGACTAGTAACCATATTTTTATTTTACTCTAGGTTTGGTTGGTTGAATAGCTGTGGCTGCTGCACTGCCTCAAAAATCCAGCTTGTTATCACAGCTAGGAATATTTCAATTCTGCAACTTTTTCTCTCTGTTCTTAGTGTATAGAAGGCTTTCAATGGGCATTTGTTAAATTTATATATTATATCATTTAAATGTTTCAAAAACTTTCAGAAAAGCTTTGGAAGAAACTAAGCTAAAACCATCACAAGTTAGATTCAGAACTAGAGCTTGGACGGAAAACACTTGACTCTCAGTTTCTGCCTCTTTACACACAAAGAAACTTCTGGGCTCAGGATTCTAGAACACCCTGACCCTTTTAAAATTTACTCTGAGAGCACATCCTTAGTAAAAGACTTGCCTCGGGTTTTCTAGAGAACCAAACTTAAGACATCAAGTGCCAAAAGACAAGATAGTTGCTCAGCATATTTTTTTCTACACAAATAAACAAATAAACAATGATTCTTCTTTCTTGAAGTGCAATCTCAGTGCCTCCTTGCAATAATTGGCATAGGTGATAATACACATATAATTGAGGAAGAGAAACTTTTTTCACAAGCTATTCCTAATTATAGGCAACTTTCTTGAAACTTAAGCTTCCCCTTCTACCTTTGTTCTTTTGGTACCTTGATCAGGTACTGCAAGGTCTATCAAATTATTTATTTTCACAAGAGACTTATCCACTCTGAACTCATGAAGCATAGTACCTTCTGGAAAGTTGAATCCATGCAAAGCTATGGAATAATGTGCATTGGAGGTAACTACCTTCAAACTCTTGCCTTTTATTCTACTATTGTCTGATTTCCTTTGGTTCTAAGATTTGAGGGAACCATCTTTATCTCTTTTCCACTCTCACCTCTTAATGTTTTCAGCAGTGGCACTTTGCATCATCAAGTCAGATAAACCCAGGGTCTCTAGGTGAAATGTGTTTATGTTGGGAGTTATATGAAGATATTAATAATTCATGGAGAACGATGACTGAAATTCCAGAACTTCAAAGTGATGGAAGAATAGGGAGAAAGAGATGTGAGTTCTAGATTAGAGTCTTAAAGGAAAAAATGATGTGGATAATACGAAAATAAGAGGAAGATAATTTTCAAAAGAATTAACCATGTAAACAAGAATTTGGGATGTGAAAGAGTGACAGAGAAGAACACTGGACAAAATGGCATAGATAATAATGGCTTTGTTCATCTGCTCTTGTGACCACATCAAAGTTGTGACAGAAACATGGAGCAAACAGCAACCAGAGTTGCCTGCGGTCTAGATGAACGGAGGTCCTACAAATAGAGAGATAAATAATAAATCACCCTGCAATGATTGGCAAAGACACAAGGCTGCCAGTCCCAAGCAGCTGGGTGGGACAGAGGCTATGGCAGCCGCAGACACTTCTCTTAAAGGGGCCATGTCTGCGATTGGACTTTTGTGGTGATCGACTCGCTTGCTCTGAGCACGAGCGCCAGGTTGGCTGCTCTATGGGGCACCAGGGACCTAAGGGGGGTGTTGAGTTGTTGGAGGGAGGGCCATAGGTGAAGCTTTCTCCCAGGCAGAAGTGCTGGTGATATCCATTGATCCTTTGTTGAGCTCTCCTCCGCAACAAGTGTGCAGACTCAGCGCCACCATAGCTGAGACGTCATCAAACTGGATAACAGAGGTCGCTTTGTCCCGTGGATTCCCTGAAACTCTGCCTCGTCCAGCTCATGGCTCTACCCAAGCCATATCCAGGTGTGTTCTCGGCGAGTCCTGTGCAACTTGCTGAGCAAACTCAAAGACCTACAATGATGGCAGCTGACCTCGATTTTTGGTGTGGCTTCTTGAAGCAACTATAAGCACAGCACCTGTTTGCTGAATCTTAACAGGTGGCCTAGGAAGGGCACAGGTTAGGGATAAACTTGGCCTGCAGCTGAACGTGGTACAGTCCTGAGATGGTTACTTACTACACAAAGCCACGTTTATAAGACTGGGAGACTTAGGAGTTTTTCTTAGTACATGGAAACAGACACAGAAAGGAAGACAAAATGCGAAGACAAAGAAGCAGAGACCATATAAGACCCAGGAATAATGGAGTCAAGCAATCTAACAGATGCAGAGTTCAAAACACTGGTTATAATGATGCTCAATGAACTTAGGAAAAGTGTAGATGAACTCAGTGAGAACTTTAACAAAGAGATTAAAAAATATATAAAAATGGAAATAGAAATTATAAAAGGAAACCAGTCAGAAATAAAGAATACATTATCTGAGATAAAGAGTTTATTAGAGAGAATTAACAGAGGGAATTAAAGAAGAGGATTGAACCACTGATATAGAGGATGAGGAAGCCAAAGACACCCAGTCAGAATGGCAAGAAAAAAGAAGCCAAGCATATAATAATAATTTAACAAATCTTTAGGGTAAAATTAAGTGTAAAAACATCCGTGTAACAGGAGTATTTGAAGGAGGAGAGGAAGAACAAGAAGTTGAATTACTATTTGAAAAAAATAATGATAGAAAACTTCCCTCACCTGGTGAAGGAAATAGACATACAACCCCGGGAAGCTCAGAGAGTCCCAAGAAAGAGGAACCCAAAGAGGCCCACACCAAGACACATCATAATTAAAATGCCAAAGGTTAAATACAAAGAGAGAATCTTAAAAGCAGCAAGAGAAAAGCAGTTAGTTACCTACAAAGGAGCATCCATAAGACTAGAAGCTGATTTCTCAAAAGAAACTTTGCAGGACAAAAGTTTGGTACAAAATATTCGACGTGGTGAAAACCCAGGATCTACAACCAAGAATACTTTATCTTGCAGCGCTATCATTTAGATAAAGAGATTCCCAGACAAAAATAAGCTAATGGAATTTAATAACACCAAGCCAGTATTACAGGAATTGTTGGAGGGACTTCTTTAAGAAGAAAAAACACATATCAAAAACAGGAATAAAGAATGGTAACAACTACATTCCTATCAACAATTACTTCAAATGGAAAAGAGTTAAGTGTTCCAATCAAAAGATAGAGTCGATGAATGGATAAGAAAACAAGACCCCCACATGCTGCCCACAAGTGACTCACTTCAGATAAAAGGCACACACAGACTAAAAGGAAGGGGATGAAAAAAGATATTGCCTTGATGGACCTAGAAGGTATTTAAGTCAGACAGAGAATGATAAATACTACATGACTTCACATATGTGTGGAATCTAATGAATAAAAAGAACAAACTAATCAAAAACAGACTCACAAGTATAATGAACAGTTTGGTGATGGGCAGAGGAGAGGGTGGGTTAGGGGGCTGGGAGAATGGGGTGAAGGGTTAAAGAAGTACATATTAGTAGCTGATAGATGGTCACAGGGATGGGGAGCACAGCATAGAGTGCAGTTATCATTAATACATTGGCTAGGTGGAGGGTCAGGCAAGGGAGGGAGCAATTGCGGGGATC
>NW_011888825.1:4254665-4272862 GCF_000151845.1 Pteropus vampyrus | reverse complement strand
CAGGCTCCTTAAATTATTTTTATAGTCTTGGCTTCTTTTTTCTTGCCATTCTGATTGAGTGTCTTTGGCTTTCTCATCTTCTAGACAGCTCATTTGATCCTCTTCTTTATTCATTTTGTTTATTCTTTTGTTTACTCTATTTAACATACTTCTCATCTCAGATAATATGTTCTTCATTTGGGACTGGGTCCCTTTTATAATTTCCATTTCCATTTTTATGTTTTTTATCTCTTTATTGATGTTCTTACTGAATTTATCTACACTTCTCTCTAAGTTCATTGAGCATCATTATAACCAGTGTTTTGAACTCTGTATCTGTTAGATTACTTGACTCCATTATTTCTGGAGATCTGTTCTGCTCTCTCATATGGTTTTTCCTTCTTCGTCTTCCCATTTTGGCTGCCTTTTCATGTCTGTATCTATGTATTAAGCAAAGCTCCTAAGTCTCCCAGTCTTATTAGTGTGGAATTGTGTAGTAGGTGTTCAGTAACACAGTCCTAAGAAGGATCCAGCTGCGGGCCAAGTGTAGCCCCAGTCTGTATCCCTCTGGGGCCACCTGTTAAGATTCAGCAAACAATCCACAGGTGCTGTGCTTATAGTTGCCTCAAAAGGCAGCACTGGAAACCGAGGACAGCTGCCTCTAGTGTGAGTCTAGGTGCTACTTAGCAAGGAGCACCGGACTCACCGAGGCTATACCTGGATGTGGCTTGGGTGGAGTCATGAGTTGGGGGAGGCAGAGTTTCAGGGAATCCTCTGGGTAGAGCGACCTCTGTTATCCAGTTTGATGACTTCTTGGCTATGGTGGTGCTGTGTCCCTGCACTGAGAGGGAGAAGAGCTCAACAGAGGAACAATGGATACTGCCAGCACTTCTGTACAGAGTGAGTCTAGCCTGGTTGCTCACTCCAGCAATATCTCCCAGTAAGTTCCTGGTGCCCCCTGCGCACAGCCAAATTGGCACTGGTGCTCAGAGCGAGCAGGTCTGTCACCATGAAAGGCTGCTCACGGGCAAGGTCCCTTTAAGAAGTGTCTACTGCTGCAGCTGTAGCAGCCTCTTTCCCACTGAGCCACTGCGGACTGGACAGCCTGACATCCTCACCGCGTCTTACCTTCTGCCGTTGCAAGGTGATTTCTCAGATTTCTCCCTGGTTGTATGGCTTGTTCATCCATATCTCAGGTGATTTTTCCTTGCTCCTTGTTCCTGTCACAACTTTGATTTGGTCACCAGAGGGATGAACAGAACCTCTATCATCTATGCCATGTTTTTTTTCTTCTCCCCACCCTGCATTCTTATCAGCTACACAACTTCGCCTTTAATTCTTACCTCCCTCCCTCCAATTAAGGGTTGAAAATAATCCTGGACACACATTTTTAAAATCATACCCTTTCTACTTATGATATGGCCCAGATGACACTTGCCTGACCCTCAGCACAAGCCCATGAGAAGACACAGAGTCAAGTCTGTTAAAGAAGAGACTATGGAGATGTGTAGATCCATGATGGAAGAAGAGACCAGCCATAAGTTTGTGGCTATTACAGGACCAGACATTCAGCAGAGATCTAAAAAAGTGATGTAGTAGGAGAAAACATTGGCCTGAGAATGCAGAAAAGAAGACTCTAAAGTCATATTGGAATAATCATATTAGGAAAGTAAGATATGACATGACTCCTAATGCAAACTTGTTTGAGACCAGGAAGATTAGGAGTGATTAAAAATGAGAAAGAATTAGGATATTATGCAATAACATTTTCTATGGTAGGAATTATCTGGGGAGAAAAAGGTGACAGAAATAAGTGCAATCCCAAGCAAGGGATGGCAGTGCCTCTGAAGCAGAGGATATCAAAAGGCTATCCCATCATCTGTTGCTGCAACAAAGTAATACAAAACTCAATAGCTAAAAACAGCAATCAGTGTATTTATTTGCTCATGATTCTGCAATTAGAGTAGGGCTTATTGTGGACAGTTTGTAAAGGATTAAATTGTGCTCCCCAAAATATATGTTTAAGTCCTAATTCCCAGTACACTATGAATGTGACTTAATTTGGAAATTGGGTCTTTGCAGATGAAATAAGGTTAAGATGAGGTCATTAGGGTAGGCTGTAATCCCATGACTGATTTCCTTACAAAAATGAGGAACTTTGGACAGAGACATAGAGGGAAGACAACCATGTGAAGATGGAAGCAGAGATTGGAGTGATGCTGCCACAAGCCAAGAAATACCCAGGACTACTAGAAGTTGGAAGAGGCAAAGAAGGAATCTCCCCTAGAGACTTCAGAGGGATCATGGTCCTGCCAACTCCTTGATTTCAGACTTCCAGACTCCAGAACTGGAAGAGAATAAATTTCTGTTGTATTAAGTCACTAGTTTGTGGTTCTTTGTTCTAGCTACCTAAGGAAACTGATACACAGTTCATCTGTATCTGATGGGGCATCATCTTGAGGAGGTTTGATTAAGGCAAGAAAATCCACTTCCAAAGTGGCCCCACTCACATAGCTGAAGGGTTGGTGCTGGCTACCAGCTGTGAAATAACTAAATCTGCTGGCTGGAGACCTCAGTTCTCCTCCACATAAACTCTCAGCGTGGCTGGCTTAGGCTTCCCACAGTTTGAAGGTCTTAGGATAGTAGAAGTTCTTACATGATGGAAGGCTTCCCCCAGACACAAAATCAGAAGCTTCCAGGTCATCTGAAAGTATAGGTGAAGAACTGGATCAGCATCAATGCTATTGGATAAAGCAGGTCACAGAGTGGCCCAGATTCAATGTAAGGCAATACACTTAAATATAAATGCCAGGAGCATAGTTCACTGAGGGCCACCAAAGTAATATTCTACCATGCTTGGAATTCAAAATTTTAGTGAGATAAGTGGTAAGGATAGAGAACATACTAAGAAATAACTGAAGGAGGGAAGAGAAAGTGGCCAATTGAGCGGATCAATAATAATAATTATTCCATCCAACTGCATAGGATTTTAACAACTTACAAAGTGATTATCTTATTACATCCTAGTCCCTCAAACTTTTCCTAGCATGCTCACACATAAATACCCAGTAAGTAGATAGGCTATTAATGGCCGTTATTCAACTGACAACTAATCTTTGAAGGCACGTACCTGGAATGTCCTCCTCACTCCTTTGTGTTATCTTCCTATAACTTACTCCCTCTCCTCCAGCTGGACTCAATTTTTCTCTAACACAGAACGCACATGTCTGCCTGCACCCTCCATGCACACATCTTCACAGCTGGAATCTCCTTTAATAATCCTGTCCTTCCTTCTCAACTTCCAAGAGACCTTCCCCATTACTTCTAGGTCACAGTCCACTTCTGAACTCCCAAAACACTGATTGTGTATAACAAATGTTAAGCCCTAAGATGATAGCAGTTTCATCTTTTTCTCTATATAGCTTCAACATTTAGATTTGCATGTATAGGCCTCCCAAATGTGTTTAATCAAGAAAGAGGGATGGGATGCGAAGTGTTTCTCTTCTACTAAGAGTTAAGCTATTGCCAACAGCTCTAGTTTACATTGATGCAGTCGAAAACCATAAAAATGTTTCAAATATTGGGCACACAGTAGGCTTACTGCAGACATATTCACTGACAAGAGTGCATGCAGACAGAGAATATTTCATGGAAAGAAGATAGCAATAATGACTACTATTGTTTGAGTGCCCCCTTCACTTTATGATCTTTAAGCAGTTAAGTCCACCTCCCAAGGGTACAGCACTAGAAATGGGTGATGCCAAGACTAGTACCATTTTTTGTCTGATTCTGAAGCTCATGTTTTTGACATTGTAATGCCTCTGAATATATCAGCCATTGAGTATCGACACCCACCAAACATAATGATGTTTTCCTTTTGTATATTATTGCTGATCCTCACCATAACTCTGTAAGATAGCTTCCATATGAGAAAATTCATAGATCTTGAGTCCTTAAAGTTAAACCAGATGAATATATCCAGGACTTGAAACAAATTGATCAACATTCCTTTCTTGGCCAAGCTTCTAGGAATATGCCTTTAGAATGACAGAATTCTATTTCCTCCAACTTTAAAATTAATTACAGTAGATTAATGAAATCTAGATAAGACCCCAGAAATTTTTTCCAATTCAGAAGTATGAATGGTTGTTCGAATAGTTATAATATGCATCCCATGGAGCACTCCTCTTGCAGGCAGATGATCCAGGTTTTGAATCTACATCATACAAACTACATCGCCGAGGACATATCATTTAACCTCTCTGAACTTCAGTTTTCTTCTCTGTAAATGAAGATAATGATGCCTACCTTAGAGACATCATTAAGTAACTTAAAATCAGAAAATAGCTAGCTCAATTTGGGGATTATAATGGTAATGTTAGTTTATTTGTGGTCTATGGTTGGCATATTGGATCAGGATGAAGCCTGTGAAAATGGCAATGAATTAGCTTTTTGTTTGTTTGTTTGTATTCTTCAAGTTCCAGTAGGAAAGAAGGCTAACCAGAGCTGGTTTAGACCATGAAAATGAAAAGGAATAGCTCCCACACTAGGCATTTTTTAAACAATGCCAAGTGACAGAGTTTGGACTAGGGGATGAGAACCTATGGGAAGTTTCCCAGATATTGTGCCCTGCATCTCAAGTCAAGAATTTGATTGCTTGATATAGTTTGTGTGTCTATGTGAATTGCCACAACCTAGTCTTAGGCTGAGGCAACAGCCCTCAACAGATATCAAATAGTCTTTCAACAGTCTCTTCCTGCACCCAACACTTCGGCCCTAGTAAACTGTCATGGTCACTTACATAGATGCTTTCTCCAATTGTTCTCTTTCTGAAATTTTGGGGCTACTAAAGGAAAAATTTTAAAAGGTTTTAGTCAATTAAGTTCAAGAAACATCTACAACCATCAACTTAATGTCAGGCACTGGTAAATTATTCTTGGCCAAAATAAATATATAAGTCATGTCTATAATGGCATCCAACAGCCTCAGAGAGAAAAATCTATAAAAAATTTACACTTCTCTATGTGGCAATCACTTTCTCCCATCAGCCCCTAAAAGCCCATTTAACATATAATATGTTAACATTCCACATGATTGATTTACAACTAAATATTTGGCAGAAATTAGGGTTTGCCAATACTGGAAGAGGCCAGGCCAACCAATTCAGATTACCCTCCTTCTCTCTTCCCAGCTCAGCAGGATAGCCTGAGGTCCCATAGGTCTGTTCTTTCAGATGCTAACAACCCAGTGCAATGTGTTCCCAAAGCATGGTACGAATGGAGGAGACAATTTTTCAGAAGTACATGGACGAACCCTTTCTATTTTGATAGTTATGTACTTATTTTAATGTGAATCTAAATATTATTACTAGCAAATTATTAAGTCAATTTTATCTTCAATATTTTTGCTTAGAATCAGATTAAGAAAGTACTTATGCATCTACAAAGAGTCTTAAGGAAAAAGATTGAATAAGTAATCTTATAAATGGCTCAAATGTAAAAAATCATGAAGGTGGAACATCAATGACTGAAGTTTTGAAAATGATGGTGCCAAAAGTTAAAGCATAATGTTGGCCTTATCTTAAGTGGTCTCTTTAGCTATGTATGGTAAGTGTGGAAATATCTATATTTATGGTGATTATATAGGTCGTACTTTTTTAAGTCTTGGTTTTAAATATTCTGTGTATTATTCCCATAAATCATTGAAGTTTACTAAAAATTTAGACATTTCAGCATCTAAACTACAGTTCTGAGACAGAAAAGTCAAATAGAACATACATTTTTAAAAGCTCCTGTGCCCTAAGTTTTGGAAATGCAGTCTTAAAACAGAGTCTTAAAATGTTTGCCAATGAAGACTGGAATTCAAACTCATTCTAGTTGTGAATGTGGCAAAGTTTCACCTACTTGTTCTACTTACCTACCCATTTCTCTTATGCTGAAGATAAAAGTAGTTTCAATACAGGTTTCTTAAATTAAAGTAATTGTTGACTTTATGGTTTTACAGAAAAAGTTATGGTCAGTGTATAAAATTTAGACAACCCATATGAACAAAAAGAAAGAAATATAATCCACCTATAATTTCAATACTCAGTTAACCACTTTAAAGATCTTGGTGTTTATTCTCTAAGATTTCTTCTATACATTTATTTCATACACATTATTTATACAGATCATTTTAGTAAGGTCCTCTTGAACTCACTGCTTTGTAACTGGCATTTCTTATTCAGCAAAATATTGTGAAAATCTTTTCATGTCCTTAAATGTGCATCTATAGCAAATTGATGTCTCTATCATATGGATGCACCATACATGACTTAAAAAAATTTTCCTGTTGAAGTCATTTCAATTTTACACTATTATAAATAATGTATCAGCAAAATCTTTGTGCCCTTATTTATTCCCTTTTGATAAATTCCTAATTGTAGAATTTCTGAATCAGGGGATTGTTGGGTTGGATGCCCTGGAAAATGAGCTAAGAGTGTAATTTGAGTGTAAGAAGGTTGTTTGAGTGTGGGACACCTATTGGGTGTTGAGAGAAGAAACTAGAATTGGAAAAAGGAAGTTGTAGAGTTGTGATGCAACCATGACAAAGGCCTCAGCAGATCTCACAGGAAGCTCCAGACCTATAATAGCTCATCAGAATTGTCCCACTTTGAGGCAAGGACAGTAGACTTTTAAACCCACCCTACATTGACCAGTTAGTGGATGCAGGCTGCTCCCAACTGGGTTGGTTTTCTTTGGCTGAGGGTATTCCCCAAATGCAACTCAGCAGAGAGCCAGCAGTAGAGTCTACACTCCCAGTAGGTGGGGAAACAAGCTCCTGACACCTGCAGAGTTGTAGGATCCAGAAGAGGGTGATTTGAGCTATGCCCACAACATTATAGGATGTAGAGATGCAGATAATTTAAATTTTTGATGTTATTAAACTGCTCATTCAGAAGGTTCTATCAGTTCCCATTGCCATTAATTAATGTATGAAAATGCCCTCTTTTTCTTGTTCCCTCATAAAATCTGATGAGTGGTAGAATAGAAATATGCCCTGGGAGCATGTAGCAGGAAATTCCAACCTACTAGCAACATTAACCTCACTCTTCTCCGCCATTCTTTAATGGTTGATTTGTAGGTCTTACCTTGCTAAAATAAATATTTAATGCTTTTTCTGGACAATCATACAGTATTTCACTAATTCATTCTCTCCCTCACTCTCTTAAGTAAATATTTTATACCTCTCTCTCTTCTCAACATCCAATGCCATAACTTTCTATCCTACTACACTGAGAATATTGAAGCAATCAAAATAAACTCCCAGAAACATTCAGCAAAACATTTCCACATCTACTAGAATCTATAACCTATACTTTTTTGTTAAATGATAAACTTGTTTTTGTCTGTAATGTCTGAAATGCTAGGGCTGAAATGTCCCTGGAGATTTATGCTCATTATTTCTTGACTATTGTAGGTCAGATATTGCTGCAGTCTCCTCTCTCTGAAAATTTCCATTTCTCTCCATAATGGATCATTCCCATCAGCAGACAAATTGTAATTATTTCTCACAACGAAAGGGAAAAAACTCTCTCTCGACTCCTCTTCTTGTCTATATATTACTCTATTTGTCAACTGTTCATTGCAAAATAATTCAAAGAAGCTGTTTCTATTCTTTGTCTCCAATTACTCTCCTTCATTCCCTTTTAAACCTGATATAATCTGACTTCACATACACAATTTTCTCTTGGCTTCCCTCCTTCTCTGGCTATATTTTCTCTGTCTCCTGTGTTGGCCTCCTCTTCTCCCCGACTTATAAATGTTGGAAGGCTCCAGAGCTCAGCCCTTGGAGCACTTTTATCCCTCTCCATCCCTCCACTGGTGATTTTGTTTGGTTTCAAGGCTTTGAAGCAAATCTGTATGCTGAGTTTGGACAATCATGTGTCCAAACTGAGTCTTACCCCTAAACTCCAGACTTAGGTCCAACTTCCCATTTGGCATCTTTTATTTTATGTCTGATATTCACTTCAAATTATAAATGTCCCAAACTGAATGCCTGATCTTCCTCATCAAATCTGTTCCTTTTACTGCCCTCCCCATCTCACTTAATAACAAGTCTATTATTCTAGTTGCTGATGCCAAAATACTTATAAGCCTCCTTCACTCATCTCTTACTCATAATTCACATCTAACCAGGAAATCCTGTGGCTCGACCTTCAAAGCATAGCCTGAATTCATTGACTTTCTACCACTTTCACTGCAACTACCCTGGTCTCAGCTATCCTCATTATCCCTTTTACAGTCGATTCTCAACTCAGCAGCCAGAGTGACACATTTAAATGTACATCAAGTTATGTCACTCCTCTGCTCAAAACCCCCCAATGCTCACCTTTTCTTTCATGGCAAAAGCCAAATATCCTTACAATAATCCACAAATCTATGTGATCTGGTCCCCAATATCCTTGATCTCATCTTTTATTGCTCTCACCAATGTCACTCTACTCCAGCCATTCAGACAAGCCTCCTCAATATTTTTAGGCCATGCTAGACAACCTCTCGCACTGGGGCCTTGGAACTGGCACCTACTTCAACCTAGAATTATATAGACAGCCACTCAGCTTACCCCCAACCTCTTTCATGTCTTTGTTTAAATAACACTTGCCCAGTAAGGCCAACAATGACTTCTCCATTTTCAATTTCAACTCTGCAGCAGACACTTGGGGAACACAGTGCCAATGGCTATAGCCCATTTGAATTCAGTATCTAGGAAATAGTTCCAGTGTTCCAGCCAAGTACAGGCACTAGCAGCTCTCTGCACTGCTGCTTTGGAGCCACAGATGACCTTATCTTCTACACAGGCACAACCTAAAAGTTTAGAGCAGTTAGTTTCCCAGGAGCAAAGCTTAACCAATGAAGGATAAAAGCCTCAAGTTCCCCATTTTGCTATGGGACAATTCTGCGTTATGTTACACATAGTTCTTCATAGGGTGTCCAGGGGGTATTGAGCCCCTTTGGGGTAACCAGTTCTTTACTGTGCCCACACACTTCTTCCTACCGTGGGTCACTTTCCCCACTCCCTCATTTGGCTTCGTAGGATCACCTCCCAAATAAACTGTCCACTTCCAGGTCCCTGCGTCAAGCTCTGCTGGGGAAAACCCAGACTAAAGTAAATCTTTCCACAACATTTCTAAATTCTATACCTAGCTCTGTTTTTTTTTTTTTTCATTTGTTGGTTTTGTTTTTGTCATAACACTCATTAACTTCTTTAGTACAATGTAACTTACGCATTTATTGTTTATTGTCATTCTATTGCACTAGAATATAAGTGCCATGAGCACAGGGAATTCCATCTGTTCTGTCCACTGATCCATTCAGCACCTAGGATACTTACTTGCACATAGTAGGTCCCTACTAAATATGTGTTGCATGTTAAACTATCTTGCCCACTCTTCAAGAACCAGGATACCATCTACTAACACAATGCTAGACAAACCTCAATTTAAATCTCACATCTACTACTTATTAGATGGGTGGTCTTGAGCAAATTAACCTGAGTGAGACTCAGATTCCTTATTAGTAAATAGTGGCAATAATGTTTACTTTGCCATAAGTATCTTCATCTGAGAAAAGCATCTAGGCAAGTTTTGGCCCAATAATGTGTTTCCTTTACTTCTCTCAACCTGCTCCCCATGATCAATGAATCATGGTTTAAGTGAGTTAAACCCATGACTCAGCATCATCTCCCTCTGTGAATCTTTAGTATGTGAAGATTCTTCTGGAGCATCTTCTAACACCCAGTGGAGGTCAGAAAGCCAGGCTTCTTTCAATCCCCCAGTGAAATGTCAATTAGAAGGACATTACCAGAAGGAAGAGCTACTGGAGAAAACCACACACTTGTTCCAAAACAAAGATCACTCTGTATGTCATAAAAGCTCAGAAATGTCTTCCAGATGTTGCATACTGGGCCTGCACAGATGTTTCCGATGTCAAACCATAAATGTTAGAAACATAAAACATTTGTGCCCCACAGATGTAGAGATTTAATTATACAGCGAATGTGATAAATCTTTGGATAATAAAAGGGACCACAAACTGGCCATATTACATTTTTAAAAATCTGATCCCCCACCACCACCACCACCACACACACACACACATAGGAGTTCTACTGGAATACTTCAAGGTTTTTGTTTTTGTTTTTAAATTTAACTGGGCAATCACAGGGGAAAAGTTGCATTTACTTGAAAACATGTATTATTAACAACAGTTCTGAATCCTTCTGGTTTGATGACTACATAGTTTATGAGAACTAGGAAGTAACATCATGACTGATGATGGGTGGCTTCAAGGCTTCCTGACTTCAGTCAATGTCCCTTCATGGGAATGCTGAGTTGTGTAGAATGACTATCTAATTGAGCTCTCTGGGTGCACTGGGAGTGGATTTCACCACGAATTCAATAGCAGCTCATGATTGCATATTGAAGCCACTCTGTTTCTGACATCTAGGAAAATCAGACCTTTCATCACCTCTAATTATAAATGTGTATGTACCTATGAGAAGAAAAGACAATACATGTATATGTGGAGTTTGTGTGTACTTCCACCTCTCACACACGCGCACGTGCACACACACACACACCCACACACACACACATACACACAAAAAAAACATCACACAGAGCCAAAATAGCTGAAGAAATGTTACTCACCATATACACAGGAGGGTAAAACAGGAAGCAAATACAAATGTTACTACATGATCTAGCTTATTTCCACAATGATTCTCTTCCAACATGTTCTCTTCTCCCTTGATGAATTAATATGGCTAAAACACTGCATTTATTCTTGCATGCATTTGTACAAAAATGTTATTATATTATATTAGTAGCTAAAAGTGATACCAAAAGTTATAGGACTCATATCTTTCCTCAAAAAGTTTAGACTATAAAAGAAAACGTGTACTGAAGAGGGGTACAAAAGTAATTATACAGCAGGAAAATGTGTAAAAGCTTGATCTCCACCATGAGATTTAAATTTTTTTCTTTATTATATCAAAAAATATGACAGCTTAAACATATTATTTTATTTTTAAGCTTTGTTGAGGCATAATTGACAAATAAAATTGTAAGATATTTAAAGTGTACATTTTGATGATTTGATATGCATATATATTGTGAAAGGATTCCTCCCATCTAGTTAATTAAGACATCCATCACCTCACATATTTATCTTTTTCTTTCTTTCTTTCTTTCTTTCTTTCTTTCTTTCTTTCTTTCTTTCTTTCTTTCTTTCTTTCTTTCTTTCTTTCTCTCTCTCTCTCTCTCTTGGGAGGGGTGAGAATATTAAAGTTCTACTCTCAACAAATTTCGATTATACAGTATAGTGTTATCAATTACAGTCACCATGTTATATATTAAATTTAAAAGATGTGGCATATGTGTGTGTGTGTGTGTGTGTGTGTGTGTGTGTGTGTGTGTGCAATGGAATATTATTCAGCAATGAAGAAGAAGGAAATCTTGCCACTTGCAACAACATGAATAGAAATTGAAGGCATTATGCTAAGTAAAATAAATCCGACAGAGGAAAACAAATACTACATTGTACTACTTAATGTGAAATCTAAGAGGAAAAGAGTCACTTCCAGAAATACTGTAGCAAAGGACATTCCTTTTTATTCCTCAACAATAAGAGTCACAAAAGCATGTCTATCCCCCCATGAGATTATAACTTTTACCAAGACATTTACTCTCTTGTTCATGCTGCCAACAATACCTATCTATCTATAATTAGTTGCACATAATAGTCATTTAGAAAATGTTTACTGAGTAAATAAAATATTATTTGTTAATCTCTTCTTAAGGCTCTTTGGTAGTCTTTGCAACAATTCTTTCAACCGCTCCTTCAATGTCCTTACACTCTGATCTTTTTTTCTGTTTCCCAATATCATGACTGTCCCAGTAAGACACAGTTTAAATATAAAGCAGTTACATGTTATAAAAAATGGTAAGGCCCTGAGGGATCTATGCATCTGCTACCCACTGATGCAAAGGGGACGATTTGGTGACAGAATTTGTGACCCAGTAGTCATTGTTTCTTTTTTGGTTTTATAATGGCTGGAAAAGGCCAACCAAACAAATCTGAATAAGAAAAAACCCAGGACAGATAGAACCATTTAAGGGGAGTGTCAACCATGCAGATCATTCTCTGTACTCCTAAATGACCCCCTCTCTCCAACTCCAGCCCACATAACTCAAAATAAAAATTTAGAGCCTGAAATATATACATCAGAAAAGAATAAAGGCTAAAGCTAAATTAATAATCCATCATGAAAGGCTATAAAAAGAACAACAAATTAAACACACACCAAAAAAATGGAGGACTGGAAGTAGCTTAGACAGAAGATTAAGGGGTTAAAAGTATAATACGAAAATTATATGCAAACTTTATGCCCATAAACATGAAAATTTATATAAAAGTGAGAAATTCCTAGTAAAATTCCTATCAAATGTTCATAAAATATATTTCAAATAGGAAATAGTTATATATTTCTAAAGAAACTGAGACTGTAACTAAAAATCTTCCAAGATAGAAAATTCCAGGCCCAAATGACTTTAGCATTTTATATATTCAAATATGCAAAAATAAAGTAAATCAAACTTACAAATTCTTCCAGATAACTGATAGCATGTGAAACTTTATAATCCCTGTTGTAAGACCAGCATAACATTGATACTAATGAGGACAATCTCAGAAAGGAAAGTTTTATAGATCAATATCTCTCATTAACACAGATAGAGTAACCTAGATAAAGTATTAGGAAAATGTAAGTAAACAGTGATCCAGAAAAAGAATAACACATTATGACAAAGTTGACTTTATTTCACAAATACAAGATTTGATTAACTTTCAAAAATCATTCTACGTAAACCACATCATTAGCACAATTAAAGAAAAAATTATGTGATCATCTCAAAAGAGGGAAAAAATTTTGATGAAATTTAACACTTATTCATGATTAAAAACAAAACACTTAAACACTTGGCAAACTAGGATCAGAGAGAAATTTCTTAATCTAATAGATGCTATTTATCAAAATCCATTGTACTTAACGGTGAAATATTGAAAACTTTTATTCAGAGATCTCAAACAAAACAAGCTTGTCCAGCAATACTGAAAAAAATCTAGCATTTATTTTCTTATTGAGATTATCCAGCTCAATAAGAAAAAAAAGCATACAGATTAGAAAGAAAGAAAGAAAAACTATTCACAGACAACATGATTTTGTGCTTATACAGTCAAACACTGAGTAAACCTAAGGCAATAAAAGGATATACCATGGTCATGCATTAGAAGACACAACAGTGTAAAGACTTCATCTTTCTCCAAAGCAATGTATAGATTTTTTTGCAATCAAAATCAAAATCCTAGCAAGTTTTTGTGGAAGTTAAACATATACTAAATTTCATATGAAAATATGAAGGGCCAAATATAGGCAATACAATCATGAAGAAGAAAAAGTTAGAAGACTAACACTACCAGATATCAAGATTCATTATAAAGCCTCAGTGGTAAGATAGTGAAATATTTAGGAAAAGAAAGGAAAATAGAACAATGAAACAAAATGGAGGATCTCAAAGGGATCCACATAGACACTTGATTTGTGACAAAGATAATACTAAAGAGCAGTAATAAAAAAGTAATCTTTCTTATAAAATGGTGCTGAGTCAAATGGATTTCGACATGGAAAAGAAAAGATTGACTATTTCTTCATATCCTACTCTGAACTCAAAGCTAGCAAGTAATATACACAGGCATTTCCATTCCCACCAGTTGTTATATATTTTTCAAAAGCCAGTAGTTTGTTTCTAAATGTGTTTTGTCAATTTCATTTGTTAATGTACTTATTATTCAATTAAATATACTGGTACACACACACACTCACATACACACACAAATGTAAATGATACTATGTGCAATAAACCAAACCTAAAAACAACTTATATATATATCAAAGACAGAATAAAGAAAATAGATCTAAGATAAAATAAATTATACTGCAATGAAAATAAATGAACAACTGTTATATGTAAATATGATGAATTCCACAAGCAAAACATTGAGGAAAAGTAGCTGGACAGAAGAGAATCCATACAGTATGATATTTATATAAAGTTCAAAAACAGACAAAACTAACCTGAGATGTGTTGAGTCAGAATAGTGGCTATGTTTCAGGAGAAGGTTCATGATAGTGATTAGAAGGGCTTGCAAATGGGTCTTCTCAGGTGCTGGCAATATTCTATTTCTTGATCTGGGTGGCATTTAAATGGGTATTTTCACTTTGCAATATTCATTAAGCCATACACTGAGGATTTATACATTTTTCTGAATGTATGGCACACTATAATTAAAATGTTTATTTAAAAAAAATCTCCACATTAGTCCTAACCCTTTCAATGTTATTTTCTACTATGCATGAGGGCAGTTTTTGAGAACTAAGTTTCCTGAATGTTCATATCTCCTGGTGAAACAAAAATGGCTAGCTGTCAACCAAATCTGTGTCCCCCTACTATGGTATAGGACAAAGCTGAGAGGTGACTGTCAGGAACAGACTACATTTTTTTCAGCCTCCCTTGCAGCTTTTACTGGCCATGGCTGGTTTTCACCAATAACCAAAGGGACGTGTGCCACTTCTGGGCCAAGACTTTGAAAAAAAAAAAAAAATAGGCATGACTACACTATCTTTCCCTTTTCAGCAGCTGGATACAGACAATGATGAGAGACCCTAGAGGATACAAAGCCATGAGAGAGAAGTCTGAATTACCACCTAGAGGAGAGCTATTCACTGAAAATAATATCTAGCTGGAATGGTTATATTGTGGCAGCCTGACCCTGCTTGACCATTTCCTCCTCTAACTAGTTAGTCCCTGACTGCACTGCCCTTCCCAGGACTCTGGACTGATGGGCAGTCCGAAAACCTGCTTAAACAATTAAGCTGGTTTCCTTATAGTTTGGCAGCCAATCAATGTTCTCCTTATGGTCTCCTTCCTTATATGGAATATCTACAGCTATGTAGGAATACAGAAGTACAAGATTGTATAAAACTGCCCGCCATGTTACTATTGGGGTTTAGCTTTTGGATAAGAATCCCCTGAGCCGGTGCCAACTTCAATAAGTGCTGCCTCCTGCTCATAACCCCAGTGTTCCATCTCTCTGAGAATCCTGCAACAATATAAGCAAATAATAATAATAACAATAACTTTTATTGTGTTTAAGCCACTGAATTTTGGGCTTCTTAGTAATTTGGGGGCATTCACTGTAGTGTATCCTAACCAAACTAACTTTCCTGGTGTTTCTCTGGGGAGAAATTGGCTTTTTTTTTTCTCTTTTTTTCTTTTTCTTTCCCTCTCCTTTCTTTTTTCCTCTCCTCTTCTTTCCTGCCCTGCCCCCACCACTTATTCTATCCTGTTGGTTCAGTAGTATCACTGTGCTACATTATTCTAAGACATGACTTATAATCTAGTTTACAAACTCTTCATGTCTAATCTGCTATAAACTCGTTGATTTAATTTCTAATTTCAATTATTTTACCTATTTTTTTTATTGCTATGTTTCACAGTTTCCTTCTTGAAACCGAAAGGCCAGTATTTCAGAGTTTCTTATTCCCAAAGGATATTCCTAATCTTATTTCTGTGCCAAACAAACAAACCATAACGACAACAACAACAAAAACCCTTTTCCTGCTGAAAGTTTACATCTAATTCACCTTACTCTAAAAGTTTTACTTTTGGGAGTTCCTGTTTTAAAATAGATGTGTCTTCTTTTCAGTTCCCACTTTGAGAAACCTCTTGGTGTTTGTGGGTTGGTGGTTGTTTTTCTATTTTGAACACTCTGCTGTTACAATCGAAGGAAGTTTGCTTGTCAAACACCCTCAGAGCCAAAGTCATTTTGATACGGGCCATCATTTGCAAAATTCTTAGTCTTTTTAGTAAACCTACTAGGTAAGTCTTTTCTTTCCTCCTTTCTTTGGAGAAAGACTCTCTCCCTCAAACTTAGATAATTACCTTGAAACTTGTGACTCAGGTCCTTGGCTATTGATAAGGATCACTGAAATTCAGCATTCTCCTTGGCTCATTATAAGGCAGGAATGGCTTCAGGCCAAAACAGGGCCCTTTAAGTCCAAGAAGCGGGGAGACCTTTAACCCATTTTTTTTTCTTTCTTTTACAAAATATATTAATCAAGCCTGATTTCCTTTACCCACTTGATAGGCAATTCAATAAAATAAATGTAACTACATATGTGATTCAAGTAACAAGTTTATATCCTTTTCCTTGTCTAGGGACTGAGGTGGTACTTCGGCAGGAAACCCAAGACCTCATCCTGACTAAGGCAGAGAGTGAAGAGCTCTATGAAACCCCAATAGGTAGGGACTACGACCTTCCTCAGCAGGAAGCAGATACAGAAGAAGAGATTTCCCATCTTTCAACATTCATACTAATAAAAAGGGGTTAATGGCTCCCAGAAAAAGAGTTAGGCAAGAAAGTTGGTTTCCGGTCCACTTCATAAGACATTGAGGTCATCCTATTCCAGAAAGGGTCTCCTCTAGTCTGCCCACAATTAAGCAAGCCAGAAGACATTTTGGGGTTAAAAGTAACATACGAGGAAATGAGTAAGCGGATAATTGGGTACTAGTTTCAGCCAATCACTCACACCTGGGCAATGAAGACCCCCCAATGACCTTCAACTCACCTGAGCCTCATTTTACCATCATAATATGCTGCATATGCCCGGAAGTTCATTAATATCATTATAACAGACTGAATTCTGGTAAAGAACATGTGCAGAAAGCAAATGAAGAGTCATTGGGTCCTATCAATCTTAGTTGTCAATCAACAAAGCCCACTCTTTAAGGATAGTAACATCCACAGCAAATAGGTATAAAAACTGCAAAGACTTTGTTACTGGGAACTTGATCCCTTAAGCCTTTGAGCCACTCTTGCTCAAGCCCAGTTCCACATCTGGAAGTGTACTATCACTTCTAATAAAGCTATTCTTTTCTGTTGTATTTCAGTGTCTTGCTCAATTCTGGATAAGAGACATCAAGAATCTGGATAACACACCAGGAGAGGATCCCCACTCTCCGGTAACATTTCTACCAACATTCTGTTCATGATTACTCATATTCTCTAAGAAGACAGAAGCTTTCCTTACTTTTCTCCTCTTCTTTCTGAACTTTTACCAGAATTGCCTTCAATGGTCCATTCATGGCAATGTAGATTTTCCTAGCATGCACCTCAAAACTCTTTCAACTTCTATCCATTATCCAGTTCCAAAGCTACTTCTACACTTTCAGGTATTAGTTACAGCAGCACCCAACTCCTTGGTATTAATTTTCTGTCTTAGTTCAGGCTGCTATAACAAAGTACCAAAGACTAGGTGGCTTAGACAATATTTATTTCTCATACTACTAGAAGCTGATAAGTCCAAGACCAAGGCACCAACATATTTGGTGTCTGTTGAGAACCTGCTTCCTAATTTATACATGGTCAACTTTTCATTTTATCCTCACCTGGCCCAAAGAGAGCAAGGGAGCTCTCTGGGGTCCCTTTGTCCCTTTTATACTTACGTTAATCCTATTCATGTTTATTCCACCCTTATGACTTAATTACTCCCCTAAAGCCCACATTGGGGGGGGGTAGGATCTCTACATATAAAATTTAGGGGAGACATGAATATTCAGTCCATTGTACATCTTAATAAGGAAAATTAGTAATTTCTTACTTTCATATATAGTAAAAAATATATGTTTGATTACGAGTCAAAAATGAAAGTTAATCACAAGCAGAATGAAATACAGAACTTTTAAATTGATAAGAAAAATAGAATGAATGATAAAATCAACAAAAAATCAAAATAAAGAGAATCATAAAGTAAAATATGTAGTAAAAGTAAAGATGATCATAATGAAATTATCATACGTTAAACTGAGTGTGAACAGGGTGAATTATCTCATTAAATAACAAACTGTCATATGGAGTTAAAAAACAAAAACCTAAATATACATTGTTTATTAGGAACATTCTTAAAAATGGGGGGGAAAAGTTGAAAATAAAGAGATGAGCAAAGAGATGTCAAACAAATGCAAACAAAAGGAAAGGAGGAATGACGATATTAATATCAGACAGGGTGGAACTTAAGATTAAAAGTACTAAGCAAAATAAGGAGGAACATTGTGTAAT
>NW_011888825.1:4199288-4254615 GCF_000151845.1 Pteropus vampyrus | reverse complement strand
GATAATTGGGTACTAGTTTCAGCCAATCACTCACACCTGGGCAATGAAGACCCCCCAATGACCTTCAACTCACCTGAGCCTCATTTTACCATCATAATATGCTGCATATGCCCGGAAGTTCATTAATATCATTATAACAGACTGAATTCTGGTAAAGAACATGTGCAGAAAGCAAATGAAGAGTCATTGGGTCCTATCAATCTTAGTTGTCAATCAACAAAGCCCACTCTTTAAGGATAGTAACATCCACAGCAAATAGGTATAAAAACTGCAAAGACTTTGTTACTGGGAACTTGATCCCTTAAGCCTTTGAGCCACTCTTGCTCAAGCCCAGTTCCACATCTGGAAGTGTACTATCACTTCTAATAAAGCTATTCTTTTCTGTTGTATTTCAGTGTCTTGCTCAATTCTGGATAAGAGACATCAAGAATCTGGATAACACACCAGGAGAGGATCCCCACTCTCCGGTAACATTTCTACCAACATTCTGTTCATGATTACTCATATTCTCTAAGAAGACAGAAGCTTTCTTTACTTTTCTCCTCTTCTTTCTGAACTTTTACCAGAATTGCCTTCAATGGTCCATTCATGGCAATGTAGATTTTCCTAGCATGCACCTCAAAACTCTTTCAACTTCTATCCATTATCCAGTTCCAAAGCTACTTCTACACTTTCAGGTATTAGTTACAGCAGCACCCAACTCCTTGGTATTAATTTTCTGTCTTAGTTCAGGCTGCTATAACAAAGTACCAAAGACTAGGTGGCTTAGACAATATTTATTTCTCATACTACTAGAAGCTGATAAGTCCAAGACCAAGGCACCAACATATTTGGTGTCTGTTGAGAACCTGCTTCCTAATTTATACATGGTCAACTTTTCATTTTATCCTCACCTGGCCCAAAGAGAGCAAGGGAGCTCTCTGGGGTCCCTTTGTCCCTTTTATACTTACGTTAATCCTATTCATGTTTATTCCACCCTTATGACTTAATTACTCCCCTAAAGCCCACATTGGGGGGGGGTAGGATCTCTACATATAAAATTTAGGGGAGACATGAATATTCAGTCCATTGTACATCTTAATAAGGAAAATTAGTAATTTCTTACTTTCATATATAGTAAAAAATATATGTTTGATTACGAGTCAAAAATGAAAGTTAATCACAAGCAGAATGAAATACAGAACTTTTAAATTGATAAGAAAAATAGAATGAATGATAAAATCAACAAAAAATCAAAATAAAGAGAATCATAAAGTAAAATATGTAGTAAAAGTAAAGATGATCATAATGAAATTATCATACGTTAAACTGAGTGTGAACAGGGTGAATTATCTCATTAAATAACAAACTGTCATATGGAGTTAAAAAACAAAAACCTAAATATACATTGTTTATTAGGAACATTCTTAAAAATGGGGGGGAAAAGTTGAAAATAAAGAGATGAGCAAAGAGATGTCAAACAAATGCAAACAAAAGGAAAGGAGGAATGACGATATTAATATCAGACAGGGTGGAACTTAAGATTAAAAGTACTAAGCAAAATAAGGAGGAACATTGTGTAATTATCAAAGACAATTATGAAGAAGAAACAATAATCATAAAACTGCAAGTTCTATAAAGACTTAACACCTAAGTATACAATATTAATTAGAGTTTCAAAGAAACTTTGATTTAAAACAAAAGAAAAACCTACCCTGGAAATTTGTAGTGTATCTCTTTCAAAATCAGACAGTTCTTTTATACAGAAAAATAAGGATTATTTTTTGACAAGAAGTAATTGAACAACACATAAAGATATATATATTTTTTTCTCACATTCATGTATCCTCTACAGAAATCAATTACATATTTGGCCACAAAGAAAGCTTAACAAATTCAAAGAAGCAGAGAGTTTTCAGGCTATATTCTTTGATCATAATCCAATAAAATTTGAAATAAAAAATATGACTGAAAAACTCTCACTACTTGGAAATGAGGAAACAATCTCCTAAATAACTCTTGGATCAAAGAAATAGGAAATTATAAATGAAATTAAAAGCTAGTTAGACAAAAGAAAAGAACACATCATACCAAATATGTATAGCAGTGGAAACTATACTCAGGAAAATTAATAGTCTTAAATGCTTTTATTACTGCAGATAAAAATTAGAATTAATTTATTTAAAAATAGAAATAGAAGAAAAGTAATAAATAAATCAACAAGTTTAATTTTGGGGGACTATAAACAATAAAATAGGCAAACTTCTGACAGTCTAATCAGAAAATAGAAAATAAAACTAATGTAGGGAGGAGGCAAGAGAATTAAAATGTTAATCAAGCTACAATCAGAGATTGCAATATATGATCAGTCCTGCAGCCAGGACAAAAGGACACCTTCAGAACAAAGGAAGATTTCTGCTAACAGCCCATCCCCTACACCTGTGAAGGGGAAACAGGAACCAAGAGTCATTGTAGCCCTATGGCTAAAACCATGGGGAACCTAGGGATTAAAGGCTGGGAACTGCAAGTAGGCCTTTCACTCTACATATTCTTACCTTTTCATGCTACATACTCTTCCCCTTCCTCATTGTATGTCCATATCAAAGGAAATGGGTTAACAAAATCTTTTAAACAATAACTCACAGGAACTAAAGAATGATATATAAACTGAATTCTCTGAACACTTTCCCCCTACTACTGTCTTTCTACGTCTCTCTGGGTCCCTTTCACTCTCTGCCTCTAAGAGGAGACCACACTCTGTAGAGTGTCCCTTTTCTAATAAACTTTCCTTTTGACTCTAACTTTGGCAGAGAGTGAATTCTTTCTATGTTCTCTGCCAAAGGACCCTCTTCTTCTCTCTGTGCAGAGCTTGGTCTCCCCTGCACTTGGAAATTTGCCCTGTTCTGCATCAAAACTAAAGAAAGTGAAATTAGAATCAAGAATTGAGACATAGAGATAAATATAGAGTATAAGTAAAAACCACATTCCAATCAATCTATGAGATTTCTACAACTGATAAAATTTTACAATCAATCTATGAGATTTCTACAACTGATAAAATTTTCCATAAAAATATGGAAAAAGCATATTTGCTAAAAGACCTTCTCTGAACCCCTAAAAACCTGAATAGATTGAAAGGAATTTAAAAAGTTTTCAAAGAATTTACCATCTAAGAAGACCCAAGGCTAAAAATGCATCAAGGTGAGAGTCAATGTATCAAGGTTCAAAGACTTGCAGGAATTTGTAAACTCTTCAGGGCCCTGATTCTTTGTTTGAATTTTTATTTATATATATAAATTAAAAAACAAAAATAAAATACTCAAAAAGAATTCTTCAGAATACCCTTTCTTAACTAAGTAGGATTTAGTGAAAAGATGCAAAATAAATTAAAAAGAAATCTTGACAATTAAATGCATCACATACTTTTTTTTTCAGCAATGGAGAGAAGCTTACTCAAGCCAGCATGCTCAAAGATGGAGAGTGGTCAGATTTAAAACATTTACAAAGGAAAGAGGAGGTTGTTCTCCAAAGAGGAATGTTCGAAGCACAGAATTCAGAGTAGCAAGATGAAAGAACTGTTCTTTCTCCTCTGGACAGAGAGAGCCTTGAAATTTTTGTCACAAGTGTGAGATGTACTATATTATATTTTAGGAATGTTCATCAGAAAGGAGTATGGATCAGTCCATTGTACATCTTAATAAGGAAAGACACAAAAACTGCAGCAAGATGAGCAATTAACAATCTGTATTTAATAGCTTAGGTCAAGGCCAATGGCCTGAAGGAGCAGCAAGAAGAGGGGAAGAAGGGACCCAGGTGTCAATTCAAAGACATTTATCTCACTCTGATTCCCCGTAGTCAAACCATCACCAGATCTTCCTGATTTGACACCCTAACTCTCTCTCAAATATTTCACTTTTCTTTGTTACCATCACTCGTACCTTCTCCTACCTAGACTTTCTCACCTAAACTGTCATGACAACTTCTCAAATGCTTTTCCTCCTCCATTTTAAGGGATCATCACTCCATTCCCCTTAAAATCTGTTCTTCAAACATACATGTGGACAATTTTTAACTGAACATATACTATCCTTTTTGTCTCTGTGTTTCTCCCTGTCTCATTCTCTGTCTCTCTCTCGCTCTGTCTCTCTGTCTCTGCCTCTATCTCTCTCACTTTTTTCTCTATCTCTGTGTCTTTCTCTGTCTCATTCTCTCTGTCTCTCTGTCTTTGTCTCTGTCTCTCTCTGTGTCTCTCTGTTTCTGTCTCACTCTCTCTCTGTCTCTCTTTGTCTCTCTGTCTCTATCTCTCTCACTCACTCTATCTCTCACACACACAACAAATATTTGTTGAGCTCCTAATATGTTCTGAGTATAATTCTAAACACTGGAAACAACAATTTCAATTTTCCTTCCCTCACAGAGGTTATATCTAGTAGAAGAGGCAGCAACTAAATATATGAATATAAAATATGTGAACTATGTACAACTACAAAGAGGAGCAATCGAACAGGGTAAGAGGATTGAGCAGGATGAGTGCGATTCCTTCAGAGGCTTCCACGAGGAGGAGAACTTGAACAGGTGCTAATTAAGTACTTAATGTTGCAGGCACAGATGGAAAGGAGAGTAAAATTGAAGGCTACAGAAGAACATCCATCTTTACATTCTGAGCACTTGTGGTTTTACAAGGGGCTTACCTGTTTTTTGGAAGATTTTTCAACCTGAAGCTTGATTTCAATCACTCTAACTCCATTTATGTTCTAAGCACTGAGAAGATAATAAAATTCTTAGGATCAAGTGATCAGGTTTGCCTTGCTAATTTTAGAATGCTAAAAAATGTTGGACCACAAGAATAGAAACTATATTGGAAACTACATTCTCAAGTAGACCTTTTTTAGGTAAATGAAAGTCACTTGGCTCTTAGTTACTGTATTACACATAGTTTCCTGGGATTTTTCTAGCACTGAACCTTTTGGAAATATATATATAACTGGCTTAGAAAAATAAAATGTGACTCTCCTTCTATCTCTTTGTTGTTGTTAGTGGTTTTTCCACTTCTAGACACTTTTATAAACAATTCTCAGGGCAATTTAACTTAAGTAGAAAGAACCTCCAGCCTCTGGACTGACCTCAGCTTTCGGCTTAATTCTGAAATACTTGTCACAGTCCAGATTAGAAAAGTAAGCCATTGGGATTCCTTGTCCACCATTAAAACCATTTTTTTTTTGCCTACAAGTATGTAAATGAAATATGAATTTGAACATTTAATGTGCAAATATCTTGGGAGCTTTAAAAAATTACTCATTGTACAAAAAAAAAGGGTCCTTTCTCAGAGTGTTGGCATTCTGAAATGTAAATAACTTTGCAATGAAGTTCAGTATCCTATTTTTACAGGTTATCCCAGAAAATATCTTTTGTGAAGGCTTTTCAAATTCTAAGAGAGAAACCATAGTAAAATGTGGGATTTGGGTAAGAAAGAAAAAATGGAATGGTTGTGCTGAAACTCATTAACAACATTTGGAGATTTAGAGGCTGCTGTAATCCCTATATGGATATGAAATAAACACCAAAAATGTCAGGAGCTTGAACAAACCATTCCAGACAATAAAAAGAAAGGCTAAATGAAAAAGATATTTTACAAATGGAAATGCAAATATGGACAACAGGGAAGGCTCCAGAGGTGATTTCTTACAGACATTCAGCCTTTTATAAAGCAAACTTTACCTAAAAAAATAAAAAATAAAAAAAATAAAAAATAAATGTGTTTCCCCATGGTGTATGGAGAGGAGTAATAATTTTTTTTTTCCATTTTAGAAGCTGATCATCTTCTTGATGTAAAATCAGATTTTTCTATTAATGTATTATTAGTAAGAAAGTTATAACAAAGCAATTTGAAAAGCACATTGCAAAAGCCTCCAGAGCCAATATGAAAGGGCTGTTTGGGGATGGTTTTTTAAAGCACATCAAATAAGCCTGCTTTTTGGGGTGATGAACATGTTCTAAAATGTTGGTGATGTTCACACAATTCTGGGAATATTTTATAAGCCAATGAATTATACACTTTAAATGAGTGAATTGTATGGAATGAGATTTGTTTTAAATAAAGCTGATATAGATAGCAGCTATATGTCATATATTCACATATATATATATATTCCAACTTATGCAGTCAGAAGCAGAGGCTGGGCTGTGAGAGTTTCAAAGAACTCAGAAGCTTACAAGGATGGGTTTCAGCAATCTTTGAGCAGAGCAAACATTAAGACCATTTGGGTGCAATACAGGGACTGAACAGGTGTCATTTCATCTCCCTTACTTTCTGCCTATTTATCTACGTTTTTTTCCCCAAATACCTCTTTTCCACTATCTACCTTTTCACAAATTTCTCTTCCCAGTTGCCAGTGTTGTTCATATTGATCTTATCTCTCTTACTTATTCATAATATTGAATTGAATTATAGATGTACTACCTATTATATTTATTTTTAAAAAGTTCTTGATTCTCTAGCTAAACTTGAAAATATTTTATGATTTTCTTTTTTGTTTGTTTTGGTTTTTTTTTTGTTTTGTTTTGCTTTAATAAAAAAACTATGTTGCTATTTTTCTACTAGGTAATAATAGATCATGTGTGTGTGTGTGTGTGTGTGTGTGTGTGTATGTGTGTGTGTGTGTTTCAGGAAACCTCAATTCAAGACCGATACCATATTAAACATCTCAGAGTTTTATTTTTTTTAACCCACAAGTAGGCTATAACAGTTGGAGAGTTCAGTCAGGTAAACTAAAACAGATAGGTCATTTTCTCAGTTTAAAAGATGTCAGAATTATTCTTGGGCCTCAGATACTTGTAAGAGATCATGAAAATTTGGGCTTTGGCCACAAGAAACTCACTTCACATCATATTCCAATTTCTTAGACATGATTCCTCTTTAAATAGGATCATTCTTTCAAAATCCAGAAGTCTAACTTAGAAAACATTTTCAACTGGAGGGAGAATACTTGTGAGGTCAAAGGGACTCAATGTCATAGACATCTATGGTAGTGAATTTGTTTCATAAATCATTGCCATGTAAATGAAGTCACCGAACTTACTGGAAAATGTAACTAAAACCCCCTATTTTATAAGATTGTGGTAGATTTTTTGGAAAGGGACTGAGAGGCAGTTGCCTCCTTTCCTCCCTCCTTCCTCCATCCAGAACAAACTGGTTCCAGGAGAAGCCCTCCCCAAAGGTCCATCATTTCATTAAGACCTTTTTTTTAGGCATGAGCTCATTGCTTTCAGATGAATAGTAATAAATGATTTGTAAGGAGCAACTTACATCACTGCCTTATAAATAACCACCAATGGCTGCATTTGACTTACTTGAAATGTTGACTCAGACACTAGATGCACACAAGGGTACCAGCTCTGCAACCTCTCAATCCTTTTATGCCAGACAAGTTAGAGTAAGCCTACAGAGTCTGCCAAAGGGATAAGTGGCACAGCATTTCATAAATACAGAACCACTTTAGGTGGCATTGCTATGCCCTGGGTAAGAAAGGCAAAAACAGGATAGACTATTTCCTGGGGTAGTTCAGTCCCCATAGATTTTTTCCTATCAGTTCTGCTATAAATAAGTGAACAAGAATCTCCTTTCCCACTATAATGCCCTTCACATACAAAGTCCTTCACAGGCTGCTCTCAAGAGCCCCTAAATATAAAGGGCAGAATTTGCCATTGTCAATTACTCAGGTGACAATACTCACCATCCCAAATTGAACAGGTAAGGAAGCCTCTCCTCTCTGCTGCTCACATGTAAGAAAGAATGATTATACTTATTTACAAGCAAGAATATAAATGGAGGGTTTGGAAGGGCAGAATATGGTTTTTCAGCTTAATCCTGTTATCCAATGACCCCCTCCAAACTTTCATTAAAAAAAAACAAAAAACTTTTTTTTAGGAAGAGTGTAAATGATGGAGGCTAAAAATCAAAAGACCTGAGATTGAGGACTGTCTACTCTTTACTACGCAAGGCTCTGCGCAGGCTTACTCTAACTTGGTCAAGACATGAAAGCTCTAGACACAGTTTCCTCAACTGTCAACCGAGATTGCCTAAAATGTCTCTCCTACTCATTTCACAGGCTTGTTATAGGGATCAAATGAGAGTGCAAACATGCTTTGAATATACAACCTGCTGTGCAAACATTAGGTAGACAGACCGCATACCCACCTAGAACCTGAAACCATTTCCAACACACAGGTATAGAATTTCTACATTGGAATTATATCTTCTAGCCAGTGGTAGATTGAATTATTGACCCCAATCCTTTACCACTTCCTGCATCCATACCTTTCACTATATAACTCTGAAATTTTTCCAACAAAAGTCAGTATATTTCTTACAGTGACTAACCATCTTGGTTTTTCCAAGATATGGCTTTTAATACTAAAACCAGGAAAGTCCATAGCAGACTGGGAGGGACTGGTGAGTATAAAAGACTTTCTTACCTCTTGCTTTTGGGCTTGTAACTTATAACTTTGACCAATGAGATTCTAAAAGAAATGTCACAAAGTTTAAATTATACTAGGACGGTGATATTTGAGCTCTTGCACCCCTGCCATTGCTATAAGAATAGCATACTTCTCCAAAGTAGCTGCTATCCTTTCAGCCTAGGTTCCAGAAGAACATATGTAAAACTAAGCATAACCTGAAGGAAGAAGCCAAGCCCAGGTGGACCAGTCTGGATATTGTTTTGATTAGTCAACTCCCAGTTGACCCACTGATGTGTGAATCAGAATCAATGGTGGGTATTTTAAGCACTGAATATTGGAATGGTTTGTTATACAGTATTTTAAGCACTGAATATTGGAATGGTTTGTTATACAGCAATAGCTAACCGATATACATCATGTTTCTTTTACACCAGATGATCTTTTGTTTTTTTCTATCCTCAGACATGGGCCCACATTCTATTCCTTTTGAAAGGAATAAGTACTGCTTTAGTTAAGTTAAGTATTGCTTTAGTGGCACAGACTTCTTAGCAACTGTCTATGGTACAGAAGGAGAATGGCAACTTTGCAATTTTTCACTTTATAAAATGAAAGTATGAATATAAGCTTGGGTGACTATAAACCTCTAAAACACTTATTGGTGGTGTGCTATAATCCCCTCAAAGGACTATTCTGGGTATCAGAAAACAACCTGTCAAAGTAACAAGCTTGTAATTTCAAAATAAAAGTAGAAGATGAGGAACACATACTTGATAGCCCCACCCCATATCCCTCTAAAAAGGCCTAAATAATAGAAAATACGAAAAATTCTTCATCAGTGCTGGAAGCTCTGGTTAAAGGTAGTTGTCTGTCCCTAAAATGCTCATCTTTTCTTAAAACTATTTGATCTTTTTGTTCTTCTGCAATTTATGAAATTGTCCAAAATGTATGCTTTACCTCACTAGTATATTTGTGGTGTCAATTCTAGCTTTTCTAAAAAGAAAATTTCTATAAGTTCTCCAATAAAAAGCAAGCACTCTACACAACTAATAATTATTATTAAGTAATTATTAAAATCATGCCTAGAATGTATATGACATAAATTGTTGAGGTGTTTATGATATAGTCAGAGAAAAAGTAGTGACAAAACAGTATGTTCCGAAAGATGATGGAGTAGGTAAATGCTGTGGTTTCCTCCTCACATGACTACATCAAAATTACAACTAAACTACAAAACAACCATCATTGAGAATAACCTGAAGTTTAGCTGAATAGAAGTCCTACAACCAATGGCATACAGAAGAAGCCACTTCGAGACTGGTAGAGGGGGATAGAGATGTGGATAAGGCTGTTCCTACATCCACATGTGGTGGTTAAGGATCTCCCGAAGAGTGAGAGGTCCCAGCCCCACACCACACTCTCCAGCCTGGAGTTCTAGTGCTTGGAAGAAAAGTCCCCATAACTTCTGGCTGTGAAAACCAGCAGATTGTGGCTGAGTGAGACAGAGAGCTGCTGTAGTCATCTACATGTGGATCTACTGTCTAATAGACTTATTTCCCCGAGCTCCAGCACTGGAGCAGCATCTTGGAAGGCACTAGGGTCATACAGAGAGGAACTCAATTGTCTGGCTTCAGGACGATGGCTGGAGGAGCAGCTTTTTCTCCAGATAGAATTGCTGGCAGAAGCCATTATTCTTTTATTGAGCCCTTCCCCTTCAGATATGTTGGCCACCATATCTGAGTCTCTATCAACCTAGTTAACACAGGTCACTCTGCTCAGGTAATTCCCTGAGACCCCTGCCCTATCCAACTTTCGGGCCCACTCAAGCCACTTCCAGTGGCTTTTCCATATAAAGGGCCTGTCTTGGCTTATGCTGTGGACTTTCTAAAATTTCTCAAAGTTTCACAAAACCCAAACAAGCAGCATGTGGTCTAGCATTCCCCATACTTCTTCCTAAGATGCCCCAAGCCTGACAGTAGCAGCAACTGGCCTCTTGAGACACCTTCAAGCCTACCACAGGTGGCAGCCATCTGTGGATTGCTTAATGGCTCATGCCAGGTAGCCCTCAGGCAGGGCTCAGGTTGCAGCTGATCTTGGCCTGTGGCGAGGCCCCTCCCAGGAGGTCCCTGGCCTGGCATGCCTGGTGCTGGCTTCAGACAGAACCAGAACATGGCTTGGGGCTGAATCCAAGGATGACACACCCAAAGGGAAGACTGGGCAGACACCAGAGCCCAGCTAAAGTGAACCTCTGCTCCATAGGGTCAACTCATGCACAACTTCTCTGCCACTATAGTCATCAGCCAGTCTTCACAATCAATCAGCCTGAGGGGCAATCCTTCTCATTGATGTGCAAACAGCAACCAAGGATCAACTACAATAGGAGGGCATACACAATCCATATGAAAGACACACCTAGAGCACCTGGCTCAGGTGACCAAGGAGACTGTGCCACTGGGCCCCATGGGACACCTTCTACATAAGGCCACTCTACTAAGACCAGGAGACATAGCAGTTCTACCTAATAAATATAAAAAAACAAAGGGAGGCAGCCAAAATGGGGAGAAAAAAAGGACACATCCCAAATAAAAGAACGAAACAAAGCTTGAGAAAAAGAACTAAATGAAATGGAGATATGCAATCTACCAGATATAGAATTCAAAACACTGGATATAAGGATGCTCAATGAACTTAGGGGAAGAGTAGATTAACTCAGTGAGAACTTAAACAAAGAGATAGGAAACATAAAAATGGACTCAGAAAACATAAAAAAGAACCAGTCAGAAATGAATAATACAATAATTACAATGAAGAATACATTAGAGGGAATCAGGGGATAGAATCAGCAACTTAGAATATAAGGTAGCAGAAAATACTCCATTAGAACAGCAACAAGAAAAAAGAACTTCCCAAAATGAGGATAGTTTAAGGGGCCTCTGGGACAACATCAAGTAAACTAACATTCACATCACAATTGTACCAGAAGAAGAAGAGAGAGAACAAAGAATTGAAAACTTATTTGAAGAAATAATGATGGAAAACTTGTCTAACCTGGTGAAGGAAATAGATATACAAGCACAGGAAGCACAGAGAGTCCCAAAGCACAAGATGAATCCAAAGAGACCCACACCAAGACATAACATAATTAAAATGCCAAAGATAAAAGATAAAGAGAGAATCTTAAAAGCAGAATGAAAGGGCAATTAGTTATCTACAAGGTAGCTCCATAAGACTGTCAGCTGATTTCTCAACAGAAACTTTGCAAGCCAGAAGGGATTGGCACAAAATATTTAAAGTAGTAAAAAGGAAGAACCTACAACCAACATTACTCTATCCAACAAATCTATCATTTGGAATCAAAGGCAGACAAAGGGCTTCCCAGACAAGAAAAAGCTAAAAGGATTTGTCACCACCAAACCAGTATTACAAAAAATGTTAGAGACTTCTTTAAGAAGAAAAAGGGAGGAAAAATCAAGAATACAAATAATAAAATGGCAATAAGTACATATTTATCAATAATTACTTTAAATGTAAATGGATTAAATGCTCCAGTCAAAAGATAAGGTGGCTGAATGAGTAATACAACAAGACCCTTACATATGCTACCTACAAGAGACTTGCTTCATATTGAAAGACACACACACACCGAAAGTAAAGGATAAAAAAATATATTTTTTTAAATGGAAACAAAAACAAACAAGAAAGCTGGAGTAGCAGCTTATACCAGATAAAACAGACTTTAAAACAAGGGCTATAACGAAAGACAAAGAAGGGCCCAGTAATTCCACTTCTGGGTATTGACCCAAAGAAACTGAAAACACTACTTTGAAGGGACATGCACATCCATATGTTTATTGCAGCATTAGCCAAGATATGTGGGCAACCTGGGTATTCATAATGGATGAATGGTTAAAGAAGAAGTGGTACATATATATAATGGAATATTACTTGGCCATAAAAAAAATTAAATCTTGCCATCTGCAACCACATGGATGGACCTAGAGAATATTGTCCTGAATGGAGTAAGTCAAGCAGAGAAAGACAAATGCCATATGATTTCACTTACATGTGGAATCTAAAGAACAAAATAAACAAATAAATGAATAGAAACAAACTTATAGATACAGAAAACAGTTTGTTGGTTGCCAGATGGGAGATGGTAGAGGAAGTGGGTAAAAAAGGGAAGAAATTAAGAAGTACAAATTGATAAGTTATTCAGTAAATATTCATGAGGATGTAAAATATAGAATATGAAATATAGTCAATAATATGATGACAACTATGTATGGTGTCAGACGGGTACCAGATTTATGTGCCAACTGTAACTGAAATTTTTTTTTAAATTTTTAGGAAGCAAAAAGAATGCGATCCCATTTTGAAGGACTGTGTATGCAAATATAAGCATAAATGAGTGACTATTAACTATTGTTATTACTTGGAGCTACAAAGATGACATATTTATTTTCTTCTTTTTACATAATCTTATTTCTAAAATTTCCCCCAAATTATGTATTTATACTATAGGAAAAAATAATAAAAACAAGGCATTTTAAAGAGTTAAAGGTCAATCTCTTGTTTACCGTCCCAAGGTCCTCAGAGGCAGAGGACCTTTCTGCTCACCTGTCTGCTGTGCCAGGCCAGGTCTCTCTCAAGCTCCATCTTTCCCAATCTCCTCAAAGTAGTTCTAGAGTAGTTCACTCCATAACCAGGCAGGACTTCGAGATTCGGCAATCTCCTGCTTCTCGATGGGATTGAAAATCTCCAACAGTTGTAGATGGCCTCTGGTAAGGTTGCGAAAAGGGTGGGAAAACATGAGGCAAGTTGGATTTACCAGAGAGGGCGAGCCTTGGGCCCAGACTAGAGTGAGGTATTCAGAGCACAGAAGATCTGTGGTCAAGGAATCAAAATCAAACCAGGACCTTTGTCTTTTAAGGTGTGTGTGTATGTGTGTGTGTGCGCGCACATGCCTGCACGTGTATGCAGGATTAATTTGGTGTCACAGAAAATTGTTAACATTGGCTTTGTTTCTGGGTTATTGGAGCTCTAACAAAAGGACAAAATCTGTAAAGGCTCAGCTTAAATGTGTAAAGAAACACAGATTACAGGCATTTATGTGATCTGGTCACCATTCATTCGTAAAAGCCTCGCAGCACAATAACAATTATCCATATTGTTAAATATGTGAATGTTGCCAGATTAACTCTGTTGTAAATTTTAATTAATTGTAACACAAAACTGTTGGCATGTGCTCAGTCATACTAGTCAGTTGTCTCTGAAACATTATCATCTGATCCCAACTTTGAGATACTTGAGAGAATATTGGTCATGATGCAAGATGAGTCCAAATGCTTAAGCATGCTTAATTGCTTTTGGTGTGGTTATCACTACAGTACCAATCTGGTAAATTTCTCCCAATTTTAAATAAGAAAGTTATTTAAATTCTTAAGATGCTAAAATGCATTTCTTATTGTTTTCGACATGTCTCCCAATTACTTATTGTTCATTATTTTGCACCAATATACCAACCAGATGGCTTATTTTCATCTTATTTACACTATTTTTTTTTTCAGCCAAACAGTATTAATCCAACAGTATAAACTGATCCATGTAAACTTCTTGCTGCCCAAGACCTACAGCAGCCTATTCTTTTCCTTCTTGCCCCTGCTTGGGTCACCTTGTGGTCCTCCATCCATCTGTCCAGACTTCATCCTCGGAACTGTTTTATCCCTCTCCAGTGTCGTCTCTCCTTTCCACTGAAGGCTTGGTGGGTGGTCTCCAAAGTCCAGGCTTGGCACCATCTCTGTTTCAGAACATTTTCTTGCCTTGATGTAGCTGTTAAAAAGACTGTTTGCTGAAATAGAATCACCCACATGTATAGATATCTTGACCTAGCAGACGAATGATTCTGAAACTTAAACTGTCTATTGGTCCTTTTCTTATGCTTTTACTACCCTCATTATTGTGTAGCTTAATCAATCAATCAATCAATCAAAAATCAATCAATCCAAATTACTGATAGGCTAAGAGGGGCCTATTATTTTACTTGGACTATAAGGAATACTAAAAAGCATAGGCCCTAGAGTAATCAGGATGATCACTTCATGGCTTGTATAAATTGTAACTTTTAAAAATTTTAAATAAAACTTTAAAAAGCATAGGCTCTAAACTAGAGGACCATATCTCCATATATTTAGTTGAGAAAGGGAAAGTTGTGTGCAAGAAACAAGTAAAGAAAAAGATTACACACACACACACACACACACACACACACACACACAGGTAGATTAACTATGCATACAATATGAAATGAAACATAGTTAAGATTTAAATGTAAACCTGAAAGGACTATGATCATGATATAAAAGGTGACAAACCCACTTCAGAATCTCTGGTAGAGGAGTGTTAAGTGACATGCTGAAAGTTCTGTCCTAAAAAGATTTCTGTGGTAGTTCTCTATAAATAGTAGTGGAGGTAGAAGAATTAGGGAAACCCATTTATATACATATACTAAAGAATCCTCTAATATCCTATCATTGCTCACCTATTCAAAGTCTATTTCCAAGCATTCAAGACTGATAGAAATTATGCTTGGTTTTTATGGCTGAGATTAAAGCAATTAGATTTGGGTTTTTACAAAACAACATAGAACACAGAGCTTTGGCATTTGAAGAGATAAAATTACTAACTAATTTTTCATCTAATTTTACAGGTGAAAACAGTGATGCACAAAGAACTTAAATACGCCAAAATTCTTGAGACCTGGATACCCAATACTTTGCATCCATAATATTCCCAAAGTTAGTATGTGAATGAATCTCAGGTTCAAGAGGGAAATAAGATTTCAAAGAAGATTCCTTATATGAAGTCTTTATGAATTTTCTTAATTGAAAAACCATCTCAAGAGTTTCCCAACAAAAGACAACAGAGATTTTATCTCTATATGATAGATTATAATTTTTTGATGTAACTAATATTGTTTTCAGTTAAGATAAATATACCCAAATCTAAATCCAAGTGTTACTTCATGATATGAAGGATAGAGGATAGGAGAAACAATTTCAAAAATATATATATGCCACCAAAGAAAATATAGGCAAAAAAGAATAAAAGAAAAAAACTGCAATCAAAATATGGGAACACCTTATGGGACTAAATAAGATAAATACTGATCAAGATGATGACATCTTATTGATACCTCATTGAGAAAAAGTTCTAAAAAGCAGAATTTTTCTACTCTTAGCTGCTCATTCTGATGCCGAAGTACATCCTAAAATTGTTAAGAATTCAAGGCACACAAGCCAGTTCTTCCTGATAACAATGATCTTCCTTCATCTGGCTCTGTCTTACCTATCTGCCTATATGTCTCCTCAACCTCCAGTTGGCTCTATCCTCCACTCAAGTCAGCTTTCTCACATGCCTCTACCTATACTCTGTCTATACCTCCAAGACTTACTTGGTCTTTTCCAAATGGCTTACTCTCTCCACTCTGCCTATCTATAACTCTTTGGAGTCAAGACCAACCTTCTCAGGAAGTTATCCCAGTCTATCCACCCACAGCCAATCTGGTTTAAGGCATCCTGCCATCTTACATCGTTCCTTGGCCATACGTGCCCTTTTTTCCTGCTCAGTTTATAAGTTCTTTCAAGGTAAGAAGAACAGCTAACACATTGTCGAAATGCCCCGGTATTATAGAACTCAGGGTTAGTCTTCTCAGAATTAGTTCATTTCAATACCAATCTTGTGCATAAATCCCCTCAAGACACCATTTAGTAAATACTCTCCAAACAGAAAGAAATGAAACAGCAATCTTGTATTTGCTGGGTTTTCCAAATCTTGTTAACAGTTTACTGCAAAACAAGTAATTAAACTAGATCCTTTGTTAAACCTGCTTCAAATCTACAAAACTACTTTTAGCTCCTTATTTTAGACTAACAGAGAAGTAGTTTTAGACTAATAGAGAAGAAGAGAAAGGACTATAATGTTCTTTCTTGCTAAGCACCAGTCAAACGAAAAGCACCAGTCAAACGAAAAGCACCAGTCAAACGAAAAGCAGCAGTCAAATGAAAAGAAGCTGAAAACAGTATTTGTCAAGGGCTGTGATGAAACCCTTTTCTTAAATATATATATTTTGGATAGCAAGGGGCAAGAAGGGAGAATTAAAGAAAACTTTATAGTAAATCAAAGAAAATGAGGCCCTGTGATATGCAGCAATGTATAGTCTTGCAGGATGCTAAGACATGAAACGTAACTGACCACTTAAAGATCAACTAGAAAACTCTTGGGAAATGGAGCAGACACTGAGGACAATTTGCCCAGCTCATTAGCAAGGCCCTGGAAAAAGAGAGGCTTGATAAAGAAAAGCTAGTCAAGAGGGAGAGAATCATTATATCAATATTTAGACTACCACAGAGAGACAGATGAAACCTGGAAGAGAGGGGTATATTTGTGGTCCAGAAGGAAAGAACTGAGCCACCCGGAGTCCAGTATAAAAGAAAGAGAGCTTGTTGGTCTGAGGCCGACTTAAAGTTGGAACATTTGAAATCCACACTAATGCCTTAAGTTGCCCTAAATGAGTTCAAGTAATAATACTGTGGGGTTATTTTGTACCTCTAAGACTTCATCTGACTATTCTTTTTTGCCTCACAACTAGCACACTCCACTATCTCTGGAGATCCTTGGATTAGGAGCATAAGATATTGCAATTTGGGGTTTCCCTGATGCTCTTCCTCCTAGAAATATCTGTTAAGAGTATAAGTAGCAGCAGCTGTATCTCGACATTGGTATTAATGCTCTAAATCTTGTTCTGGCGTCTTCGATTACAGCATTAGTACCAAAGAGGACTCTGGCTGCTCTGAGTAACACATGCTGGAGTGTCCTCAGACTGGCTGGCTGTTGTCCGGAGAAGGGCCAGGACTAAGAGCAAGCCACACAGGCTTTGGCAGCCCAGGCTGGCCACCGGGGCAGAATCTGTAAGAATGAGCCTGTGATGAAACCACTATAAATCTCTGTTTAAAAATTCTTGTTAAGTTTTTTGTTTTGTTTTGTTTTGTTTAAATGTTGTTTAAACATTTTCGGTTCTGGAAGAGAGGCAAGCTCTTGAGTTCCTCTGTTCTGAGGAACTCCTTGAGTAAAGCCCAGTGTGTCTGATGAAGTATAAGAATCTTGATAAAGAAAACATTAAACAGAGACTAAGTGTTTAATGTAAAAACCTGGCAGCTGTGTGTTCTTTTTACTTAGTATCTACCTGTCGAGAGATGGAGGATTTCCTTTTGTTTTGGTTGGAAAATTCCTCTCCTTTGATTGGAAAAACACTGTCACTGAGGTTCATTTTTTTCCCCAGGATAGAGATACATCTTCCTAAATGTTATCTGTCTTATTTGTATACCTCAGAGAAAAGGCACAGACCATCTAGAGAACACAAGAGCATAATTAAGGGCCAATTAATATCTGTTCTTACTTTTATAACTTTAATGAGAAAATGTATTAAAGGTTAAGGGAGAGAAAAAAATAGAGGCAGCTATGAGGATAAAATCAAAATAGTGTCAAATCTTTTTATGCCAATATGACCTTGAATGTCAAAATCATGGTTAATGTCTTGAACAGTGCCTGGTATACAGTAGATGCTCAATATATGTTTGTTGAATCAGGGAGAGGTTAAAGCTCGAGAATGAAATATGATGTTATGTTATATTGAGAGGACTGATGCTAGGAAAAGATATAAGGAAGAGTTACCTAATCGTAAGGTTAGACATGTGTGGGTTTAAAAAGAAAAAACAAACACTGTTCATATCTTTACATTTAGAAATGCTTCCAAATGTTTTCATGTCAAGGTACACACAGATAATAACAATAACACACTGGGTTAGATGAAATGGCATTCATGTGGATCAAAGCAACCAGTACCTCTTTGGTACTAATGCCATAATCGAAGATGCCAGAACAATATTTAGAGCATTAATACCAATGTCGAGATATAGCTGCTGCCACATTGGGCCCCACCCATCACTCCCAAGAGCCGAGGAGATCAATAACCTGGCAGATTTTTGTCACTTATTTGTGGCACACCATTATGCCACAGCACACTGTCTGGGAAGCTCTGCTTGTAACTTTTGTAATGGTTCTTTTTTTTTTTAAGGAAAAGTGTGATGATGTCTCTGTGCCTGATGCCCCATCACCACATAAGGGGAGCTATTTCTAATTACAAGTAAAGTATCTCAAAGGAAATTATCTTGAAACTAAATCTAAAAATATACTTTCCTTAGAAAATTTGGTAATTTTCTCCTTAACTACCCAATTTGCTGTACATAACATTTTTACCAAGATGAACCTTAAGCTGTTTCTATCATGACTTTCTAAATCATCCTTTCTATTTTATGTCTGAGTTTTTTGTTACGGGCTTGGCCATCCTCTATACATGCCCAACATATATTAATTCTGATGAAGATATTCACCAAACACCAGTTACATTTTCCTCTTGGCACCCAGCCAATCCTCATTTCCTAGTAGTCTTTTTGTAGTTAATGTGGCCTCCTGACTGGGTTCTCACTGATAACAAAGTTAATGATAATCATGTAACTGCATCTAGGACAAAAAATTTAAGAAATAGATGTGCCTCCTCTCTTCTCTCTTTTCCTTTGCATGGGTTCAATTGAGATGTCAAGATAGAATAAACCTGGGGCCCTGAATCACCAGAGGCAGGAAAGCTATCCATTAACTAGGACCACCCACCTTAAAATATGTGAGTGAAAGATAAAATTCTGTTGTCTTTGAGCCATCGAATAATTTGGGTCTATTGGTTATAGCTACTGACTGACATTAGCGGAACTGATAAAACTCCCTCAGCCATGGTCTTTGAAGCCCCATTCTTTGAGTCATTTTAATTCATTACTCCCTAGGTTTCTCACACAACCACTTTTGAACCATTATGGCAGCAGTGTGTCCTGGACGCAAGAGCCTACTGATCAGACTAACCACAAAGGGCAACTGCCACAACTGCCCCTCTGTTACCTGGGCTGCAACAGAATTCCCAGGCTCCCAGCCCCATGGACTAACAGCTTTATCCCAGGCCCATTCAAATGAGTGGAATCTTCCATCTGTTTTATTGGCTGACATCATAAAATGTCCTGACCTCAAATGAATTTTATGTATTTCTACAAACATAACATTTCTTGCCATTGTTTAATTTGAGATGTCTTAGGGATTTATTAATAGTTTCATAAAGATATTTTCTGTTTTATCTGACTGAAGTATTTGCCTAGGATAAAAAATATTCTTTTTTTCCATGCATTTTTTATTCTCTATTTGTGTTTGGCATACATAAGGCATTAACCCCACACTTGACTCAAACTCTAGGTAGAACATATTCCTAGGAATGCAAAGCAAACAGGTCAGACCCAAAAATTTTTCATAGGATTAGAGTAAAAATGAAAATCATTTAGAACTAAGCTGAAAGGAAATATCGGAATTAAGTGCTTGGTACTCAAAGTGGACTGGCATCACCAGGGAGCAAGTGAGAGATGAAGACTCTCAGGCCTCTGAATTAGATCTGCACTTTAACAAATCCACATGTGATTTGTGTGTACATGTAAGTGTGACAGGCACTGGTCCAAGCATCACAAAAATCTCATAGTATAACTGCCCTTCAAGTCATATCCTTGCAGGCATCTTTAATCTGAATAAGAAAACGGTCAAGGTCAACTCTGTATATAACTTAACTGATTCAGTTGAAACTTAATTCTTTTCTGAATGTGCACAACCTAATGGGCCACCCTGTAAGTAAGTTCCTACATCTATACCTTAAAATAACTGCCACTTAAAAATGCAAAGTGACTAGTTAAAAGATGGAGAAATCACTGATCTCCCATCTTTCTGTTGTCCATAGAAACTTGAAGGAACTGTGGATCAGAGTTGGGGGTGCAGGGGAGACAGGAACTAATTGTGAGAAAGGTAAGAAAAAAGAAAGAAAATATTGTAATCGTGGTCGTATATGTCTTTTTAATGTTTTCCTTTTTTACTATATATTCTAAGGTGGCAAAATGTGTACACTGTTTATTATTTTACTTAATAATATAAAACTAAAAATTCTTTATATAAATAAATATAATATTTTTTGTGGCTGCATGATATTCATCCTATGAATTTTCTATGATTTCTTAATTCATACCCTAATGCTAAAGTTAGCTACTAATTTTTTACTATTCTTAAAAATGTTCCACGGGTCATCCTTACAGATAAATTTTAGTCTGCCTCTTTGATTTCTCCTTTGAGATAAATCCTTAGAATTTTCATACTGAAACTTTAAAGTCATATGAAATTTACCTTGTTTTGAGATTGAAATATTTTTTAATAATTGCTCCATCACCATTATTAGATAATCCACAAAGTTTTATGACACAATCACATACTAAACTCTTATCCTCTTCTAACCAGCCTTGTGCATTTTCCTTTCAGTTTTACTTATTGTAGATATGTAACATATTTTCATTTCCAAAAGCAAAGTTTCATTTTTTATTAAAGTTATTGGGGTAACATTGGTTAATAACTTTAATCTTATTTTCAGGTGTACAAGATTATAATTCAACATCTGTGTTCTCTGTTGCATGCTCAACGGCCAAAGACTAGTTTCCTTCCATTATCATATATTTGACCCCCATTACCCACTTTGCCCTCCCCATACCTTCTTTGCTCTCTAGTAACTACCATTCTGTTGCTTATGTCCATGTGTTTGTTTTAGTTTGTTTTGTTAGTTTGTTACTTTTTGTTTTATATTACGCATATGAGTGAAATCATACAATTTTTGTCCTTTTCTCACTCCTTTCACTTAGCATAATACTCTCAAGATTCATTTTTGTTGTCACAAATGGCAATATGTTATCTTTTTTATGGCTCAGCATTCCATTGCATACATACATCCCATGTTCTTTATCTAATTATTCATCATTAGACAGACACTTAGGTCATTTCTATGTATTGGCTACTGTAAATACTTCTACAATTAACATAGGGGTGCATATAGCTTTACAAATAAGTGTTTTCATATTTTGGGGGTAAATATCAAAAAGAAGAATTTCTGGATCATATGGTATCATTTTTTATTTCGAAATAGTCTTTGGCTATTTTATCAACCTCTAAAATATTAGATTTTTTTTAAGAATTACATTATCATATCAATTAATTTAAGGTAGATTGTCAACACTATACCTTCCCATTCAGAAATATGATATCTCTCAATGAAGTGAATGAAATCTTTTATGTCACTTAATAATGTTTAGTCATATTTTTGTGTATCCTGGACATTTGTTCCTTAAATTTAATTCTAGAATGTTTTATATTGTTTTGCTATTGACAAATAGACAAGCTATTGATTTTTATACAGTTATTTTTGTAACTGGCCACCTTAATGAACTCTTCACAAATGTAATTATTTTTTGTTGATTTGCTTAGATTTTCTGTAAATTACCTGCAAAACAATGACAATTTTGTTACCTTCTTTCTAATACTTAAGTTATTGGGGCTGGAGACTGAAAGTTTCAACCCTTTTATTACTAGGTTGGTTCTTCTGAAAATAAGCCCCCATCCTTTGGTTCTTTCCAAAGGATATCTCATTGGCATAACAAAAGACACTTTTGTAACTCTCATCAATTAGGAAATTCCAAAGGTTTGGGGAGCTCTGTGCCAGAAACAAGATTAAGACCAAATATATGCATATTTTTTTATTATAAATCACAATATCACACTGTTCATAGCTTTTAAAGGAAATAAATGGAATATTTAGTATTATTTCTCTTAAATTTGTGTATGTATATATGTATGCATATTTATATCATATATTTTAAATATATATTCTCTCATATTTTTATAAAGCAAGATAAATTTCATTATAAACTTACATCACCCTTACTTGATTTTTTCCAAGGGGGTCACTTTTAATAGCAAAAGAGTTTCTGACTTTATAGAATTTTCTAGTCTCCTGAGAGGAATATCTGGGCATATACACCCCAGTTTCTTTAACATTCCTTATGTCATTTAAAAAATTGTCTCTACTCTAATCATTCAGCTCAGATCGACTTTTCATTATCTCACAGTCAACAGTTCCAAAATACCTTAGGAAACAGGGTCTTCTCAGTCAAGGTTTAAGCAAGAAAACAAAAGACATTTCAAGTATATTAGCAGAAGGAAATTACACAGAGAATCAACTGAATAATCACAGAGGGGAGTTAACCATGAAGTTAGTCACAGCAGGAGGCCAGGGCCAATCCTAGCTAGAGAGACAAAGGAGAAGGCCGTTATAAGGAGGACTAGGGGCAGGGGCCTTTGATGAAGCCAGACCATGGAGGGTTTGTCCAATAAGAGCTGGAGCCTAGAGCCAAGGAGGAGATGTAGCCCCGGAGGGCAGCCTGTCTGTGATACAGAGAGAGTAGACGAAGGACCAGGAAAGGATCCAAGGGCAGACAGGCTCACTACTGGCATAGGGCCTTAGCAACAAAAAACGATTTTGTGTTTTTGGCTTTCACTACATACTAAATCAATTTCCAGTCTATTGGGCTTTTAAGTCAGTTTTGCAGTTAAATCAGTTTTGCTCTTTTCCTTTAATTCTAGATTGTATTGTACCAAACCAGAGGAAGCTCAAGTACAGGGACCTTAATCTACAGAGGCACCTACCAGTTTTAGTAGGGGACTTAGTAATGTGTATAGATGGCTTTTGTTTCATAAAAATGCCAGCTCAATCAGCTATGAATACTGTTCCTTTACACTCTGACTTACCTGCTATCACAATTACCCTGGTGTTAGGTCACACTGAGGTGACAGTTTTAGAATTAGACTGAAAGAACTTTAGTTGGGGATACATTTAGATTTCATTAGTGGGATATATTTGTAGAGTCCATGAATAATTAAATTATTGTTTGCCATTCTGGCATAGGAATATATTTTAAGAATACTCCTATCATCTACTGTGCTGACTCACCCAGCATCATGAAATAAAAATGTGAAACCAGAGGTCATATCATAATACATATGTGTCCTGCAAGAATTGATACCAGATATATGTGAGTAGTGAAGAAAAATGAGATTTAAATGTATGCAAAATTTCTGCCAATTTTCAAATGTGCAAAATTGTAAAAGGATTCATTTATCTTTAACACGTGGCCTGAACTAAAGTCCTCTCCTGTAAGAAACTTTTAATAATGCACCATATATATTTTTAACTTATTTAATGGGATAGTGTAAAGTATTATTTGTCAGAACTCCTGTGTTTGTAGGGACAGGCTTATAAAAGAATGCATAGTAACAGTCAAATAAAAAGAGAATGCTTCACAGTAAGTGATGGCAGCAGCAGCCAGATTACTATGGGTTGAAGAGAAGTTAGGAGACATGGTATGTCATGCCAAAGAAGCTTGGACATTAAGACAAGACAAGAAATCCTGTGGTGATTAGAAATTAAAGGAGGTGCAGAATCAAGGGGTGAGTTTTTTAAATAAGGTAAGGTGATTTATGCATATATTTATATTGTGGTTAAGGAGTGAGTAGAGGGAATGATTGAGAATACAGGTGAAATCTAAATGGTGTCATTTCCCATATAAAGAGAAAAAACTCATATTTAGGTAATCTCTAAAATGGGGTCCATGATAGCTGCCTGTCCTCCTCTCAAAATTGTTGTGAGGATCAAATGGTATACTTTAGGAGCACACGCATTGTTAATGATAAAGGACCTTGGAATTACTAACTGTGGACCTTACTTAAGTTGGGTGAAATCTCTTTAGCAGATCAATCTAAGAGTTCAATGATTAAAAATAATGCATATTTGATCAAAATGAATAATTTGCAAAGTCAGAGTTTTGCCTAGTCTCCCAGACCATAGTTCTCATGACCTGATTGAGTTGTTCATTTGAGTAGAAAATAAGGATAATGGTGACAAATTTTGTCAGTTCTCATCTTAATCTTATCTGCTTGAAAGAGTGCCCTGACCCAGGGACTCAATTTATCCAAATTTTGGGATGAGAACTTCTCACAAGGATGGAAGGATCATAGCCTGCTTATCCTGCTTTCATTAAATTCTCAAGTAACTTCCCTCACTCAAAGAAACCATTGGTTACAATTTGGCTTCCCCTGAAATTCTGCACACTAAGAAAACATATGCTAACCATGCCAATCTGAGATTTTCTAGTTTGTGTTATGGTAATTACCTGCTATGACCTGCTATCACCACTCACTGTTCTGTGTACCAGGAATACAATAACAAGGTCGCCATGTTACACAACTCCAGGGGCACCACTTATAAAAGAGTCTATATGTATCTACATGGAACATAACTGCAATGGTAGGAACTGCTGACCAAAATCAATATTTTCCCCCTTCTTCCTTGGCACATAGCTAGAGGTATGACTTCTAACAATGAAAAGCAAATGACATGCTCACTTTTGGACTTTGCTCATACTTCTCACACATGCTCTTTATCTTTTCTCTCTTTCTCCTTGGCTGAATTAAGACAGCTTTCAAGACGACCTTGAAAACCATTTCTGAAACTAGAAAAACTATTGTTATTGCCTGGATCTCTGAATGACTTTATGGAGCAGAGCCCCTCCCACCAACCTCTTTGCCTGCACTTCACTTGTTATATGGACCAAAAATGGACTTCTACTGTGTTTGAGCCATTATACATTGTTTGGTTTATTCCTTATAGAATTACTCTAATGGAAATAGTATCATGAACAATTAAGCTGAGACTTAAATGATGAGAAGGAGCCAACTGTTCCAAGACTCCCATGCAGGAGGAGGAGTGAGGAAATGTGTCAGGCAGAAGTAATTGCAAACAGCAAAGTGAGAACAATCTCAGTGTATTGTCTCTCATTGAAATCCACAGATGTCATTCTTAATTTATCTGTCAATCTCACAAAATCTGTTAATGTGAATCAGTCCCTAAAAAAGATCAGTAAGTAAACTGACAAAATTAGGATTCTGGGGCCAGATTTTAGACTATGATGTTGTTACTCACTTAGATAAATTCAACTTTATGAGGTTACTTGTTAGACTGCCAACATCTCATTGTGTTCTATATTTTATCTTCTATTGTAATCTTATTACACTAAAACCGTTAGGATCAGGAACACAGATGTGCTCTGTGCAGCACTGATACTTACAAACTTCTCTGGGTCTCTTGAGCACTTTTCTGATAAGAATTACTGAGTCACATTTCTTTTTCTTTTCCTCATCCAGATTTTGCTGAGTCACTATACTCTTATCTGGGCTATCGCAAACCCATGATTGTTCTTATAATTTTACTTGGCCCAAGGAGCTCAGAGACATGGTTGCTAATTTAAAATGCAAAGCAATGCAAAAGGAGCAATGTACAGATACAATTTTTTTCATATAACCGTGATTGAGTTTTCCTACTGCATCAGAAAGCCCATGGCACACATGTGGGCCCATAGACAAAGCCAAAATTTTTACATTTAATCTCCATGGAGATCTCATCAGACGTTCATCTGAAGAAACTTAAGGAGAATTTTCCTAGTTTTCTATTCTATCACCCCAGTCTCTGCCTCTTTGTGAAGATAAATCTAATGAAAAAAACACCCAGATCACAAGTTGAACTCCCAGGAATGACAGAACAAAGCCAACCACACTTAAGGCCTCAGGCACGTTGTTCAGTTCAGTACTTCTTTGAGAGAAAGGGCTCCCAATGGAGTAGACAGACTACCAGGGTGGCCTCAACCAAAGTTAGGAGCTACCCATCATCCATTCTCTTCTTTAAGTTTTTACTGTGAAATATAAGCAGGTGTGTACAGATTGTTAGCCTTCTGGTCTCTCAGAGTCCTGCTGTCCGACAAAGCTAAATTCAAATGTCACTTCCTCCATAAAGCTTTCTTGGATTCCATCAATTGGAATGAAACTCTTCTACTCCTATAATTTCCTACCTATTATTTAGGACTCTGGGATTTAACATTTTTATATATGTCAGCAGTGGTTGTTTTCTTTCTCTGGATTGGAAGTTTCTTGATGATAAGAATTGTATTTTTGTGGCTCTTTGGGCTTGGTAGAGCTCATTGTTTATAATGGGCATTCAAAAATGTTTGTTCAATTAAATTAAAATAATACTTAAAATTTTGGTCCTAAAAAAATATTTAGTACATTAAAAGGTAGTATTTTTTTTATTTGGCTTTATTGAAATATAATAGACAATTTGTTGCTCATATTTACATTGTACAATTCAATGAGGTTTTTTTTTCAATTATAGTTGGCATACAATAATATATCAGTTTCAGTTGTACAGCATAGTGATCAGAGATCCACATAACTCACAAAGCAATCACCCCACTAAATCTAGTACCCTTCTTCCTCCTTACATATTTATTACATTATTAACCATTTTCCCCATGCTATACTCTACATCTCCATGTCTATTCTGCAACTATCCATTTGTATCTCTTAATCCTTTTGCCTTTTTCATCAACCCCCCAAGCTCCCAAAATATTCTTTGTATCTATGAGTTTATTTCCCCTTTTTTTGTTGCTATTCTTTAGATTCCACATGAAATCATGAGATATTTGTCTTTCTCTATCTGACCCATTTCATTCAGCACAATACCCTCTAGGTCCATCAAGGCAATATCTTTTTCCATCCCCTTCCTTTTAGTTACGTGTGTGTCTTTTAATCTGAAGTGAGTCTCTTGTAGGTAGCATATGTAGGGGTCTTGTTTTCTTATTCTATCTTTTGGTTGGAGCATTTAATTCTTTTCCATTTGAGGTACTCGTTGATAAAAATATAGTTATTACGATTCTTTATTCCTGTTTTTGATACATGTTTTTTCTTCTTAAATAAGTCCCTCCAACATTTTCTGTAATATTTGCTTGGTGTTGATAAATTCCTTTAGTTTATTTTTGTCTGGGAAGATCTTTATCTGTCCTTCAACTCTAAATGACAGCTTTTCTGGGTAAAGTATCCTTGGTTGTAGATCTTGGGTTTTCATCACATCAAATATTTTGTGCCAAAGTCTTCTGTCCTGCATACTTTCTTTTGAGAAATCAGCTACCAGTCTTACGTGTGTTCCCTTGCAGGTAACTGACTATTTTTCTCTTGCTGCTTTTAAGATTCTCTCTTTGTATTTAACTTTTGGCATTTTAATTATGATGTGTCTTGGTGTGGGCCTCTTTGAGTTCCTCTTTCGTGGGACTCTCTAAGCTTCCTGGTGTTGTATGTCTATTTCTTTCACCAGGTGAGGGAAGTTTTCCATCATTATTTCTTCAAATAGCTCTTCAATGTCTTGTTTTCCTTCCGGTATTCCTATGACACGAATATTTTTACATTTAATTGTGTCCCATAGGCTCCTTAAATTATTTTTGTAGTCTTGGCTTCTTTTAAATTGCCATTCTGATTGAATGTCCATGGCTTCCCCATCCTCTATATCAGTGGTTTGATCCCCTTCTTTATCCATCCTGTTTGTTCTATCTAATATACTCTTCATCTCGGATAATGTGTTCTTCAATTCTGACTGGTTCCCTTTTACAATTTCCATTACCATTTTATATTTTTTATCTCTTTGTTAAATTCTCACTGAATTCATCTACATTTCCCCTAAGTTCATTGAGCATCTTTGTAACCAGTGTTTTGAACTTTGCATCTCTTAGATTGCTTGACTCCATTATTTCTGGATCTCTGTTCATATGGTTTCTGCTTCTTTGTCTTCCCATTTTGGCTGCCTTTCTGTGTCTGTTTCTCTGTATTAAGCAAAGCTCTTAAATCTCCTGGTCTTATTAGTGCAGCTTTGAGTAGTAGGTGTCCAGTGGCACAGTCTTGAGAGAGGTTCAGCTGTACACCAAGTTTAGCCCCAATCTGTGTCCCTCTGGTGCCACTGTTAAGATTCTGCAAGCAATCCACAGATGTTGTGCTTACAGTCGCCTCAAGAAATCACACCAGAAACTGAAGCCAGCTGCCTAAAATATAGTATTTCTTAACTAATTTAGATACTAAGTCACTTCTTAATTACTTGGTAAAATCTTCTGTAATACAAATGTTTTTATTGGTTTAAAATTTTTGTTTTTGTATACAGTACTGCAAAGAATAAACACGCGTTTTATCTTTGTGAAAATCTTGATTATTTCTACAAGTTAACTACCTGGATCGAAGGATGTGCAAACCAGGCTTTAAATTTATAATGCCAAATTGCCTCTAAGAAAGTTGTATTAATATATAGTACCATTAAAATTATTAAGACTATGTTTTCTAGCAATAACACTGAGAATTATTATTTTTGATTAAACTTTTGTTAATTTTCTATGCAAGAAAATAGTATCTTTTGGTTTAGTTTGCAGTCTTAATTAACAATGATGTTAATTTTTTTCTTGTGTACTAGCTGTCTGTACCATTTCTTTTGTAAATTGCCCAATCATGAATTTGTCTATATCTCTAAAGACATATGAGTCAAAGAGAGGCTGTCTGAAGACTTGAGACTGCTATGAGAATAAAAAGACTTTTAATTCATCTAGATATCTTGTTGTATCTTGTTATCTTTTGTTGTATCCTAAAATGTCCAACTGTAAAGAAGGGAGATCTATCAGTTATGATTCTTTAGGTGGCAAACATCAAAGCAAAAAGAACAAAAATAAAATTGACTGGTTTTGTAATAGAAATACCTAGGAGTTCTAGCTTCAGGTATGGGTTGATCAAGGGTCTCAAACAATGCCATAAGACTCAATATTTCTCTCCTTCTTGGCTCTGCCTTCTGCAGATGCCCCATAAGGAGTCTTAATGGCATTCATTCTAAAAAGTTTGGGCCTCTCTTCCAACAGTCTCTGCATAGTTCTGAGAGTGTCTCGTTGTCTCTGATTTGGTTGTACCCATCCCTATATCAACTACTGTGGCCAAGGAACTGTGACGTTCTGTGTAGTTGTGTTCAGGTGTAATGCCCACCCTAGAGCTAAGATAGAGTCAACTGCAGCAGCAGTTGCACATTGACTTGAGAGTTAACCAAATGAAAGTACAGTGAATGGATGCTAAGCCATCAAAAACAACAAATGTCCATCAGATAGAGACTGTTGCAAGTGAGCTGTAGAGGCTCAAGTTTAGGGATTAGTAATGAAATAAAAAATGATAATAAAGAAAGAGCTTTAATGCACTAGCAGAATGAGCATTGAACATTGGCTTACCATAGGAAAAAAAGCATGTAAATCCAGAGAGAGAGTGTTGGACTGAGACAAACAGGCAAGACTGGGGTAGGAGAGTGAAAATTACCATGAAAAGAAAGAGCAGGTTCAGTGGCCTTCAACAAGGAGGAGGAGACTTTCAGGATCAGAGAAGCCATGTTCTGTACCTACATTTTTATTGGGGAAACACTTTGAGTAAAAGTGAGATTGAAAATGTGGTTGCCAGGTGGATGAAAATAGTAAGTGGAAAATGAAGAAGTTGAGGAATTGTCAGTCCAGAGAGCTAGAACAGTAACCAATGTGTTATCAGAAGTTACCAAGAAAGATGGAACAAAACAATGCTAAGCTAAAGGGTGAATTCATTGAGGAATATTATTTTGACTTTAGAGAACCACCATCAATGATGGTTAGAGAGTCATTTGAATAAATAAGGGCTTTCCAAAGAGGCTAAGACTTTGAGAAGCTATCGTAGAATATTATTTTAAAGATGCCAGGAGCAAAATTTAAGAAGATAGTCATCTTCTGCACCAGGAAGGGAAAAAAATCAAATGAATGGAATGGAATGGAATGGAATGGAATGGAATGGAGTCGAATGCATAACTCAAATTAATAAGAAAAAAATGAAGAGAGTTAATAATTTTAAATAAGGTCAATATAACGAACTCTTTAAATATGTTTTTGCTTTCCTTTTTCCTCTCTACTTCTTTAAAAAGATGTGAAATTTTATGAAATAATAATTATAATGATGGACCACTAGGTTTGCAACAGACATGATCTGCATGACAATAATAACATTAAAAAGTAGGGGGGTGGGGATAGAGTTATTTAGAAGTAAAGTTTCTATATCTCACTGAAATTAAGTTAATGTAAATCTGAAGTCAATTCTGATAAGATGTATAGTGTGAACACTAGAACAATCAGTGAGAAAATAACACAAAATATATGGTTTAAAAAGCATTAAACAAATAAAATGTTACATCAAAAATAGTTATTATAAGAGAGCCAGAGAAGCTGTACTAATATCAGACAAAATAGAGTTTAAAACAAAAAATATTATTAGATAAGGAGGTGGATTTTATGATAAAAGAGTCCATGCATCAGGAAGATACAATGACTATAAACATGTATGCACCTTATAACAGAACCCTTCCTCCCCAAAAAAGAAACACAAAGCAAAAACTGACAAAATTACAGGGGGAAATTTATAATTCAACAATAATAGTTAGAGACTTCAATATCCCCCTTACAATAATGGATAGAACAACTCGACAAACGACCAACAATGATATAGACAAATTAAACACGATAAACTACCTAAACCTAGTAGACATACATAGAACACTCCACCCTTCAGTAGCAGCATATATAATATTCTCAAGAGCATGCAGAACATTCTCCAGGATAGACCACATGTTAAGCGACAAAACAAACCTCAATAAAATTAAAAGGATTGAAATAATACAAGTATGTTCTCCAACTACAATGAAGTTAAATTAGGAATAAAATGGAATTCAATTCAGGGTTTCTGTAAGAGAGGCTTGTATGACAGTGATGTGTGCCACAAAGAAAAAGCAATTCAGTCAAGGCTGGGAGCTAGAAGGAACTAGAAGAGATATAGAATATAGAGCAGGGCTTCTTAAATTGTGATCCATTTGTGAGCTTCAGGGATATTAACTTGCTAAAGTCACGTACAATTTCATGAGATTTTTCAAAGGGGACCATGGCCCAAGAAAGACTAAAAAGCCTTTATGTGTCCCCACAGGACACAATAGAAATAGGGAGTAGAAGGGCTCCTAGAGAGGGAAAGAAATAGTAGACTAATTTGGATAAAAAATCATAGAGTGGAGAGCAGAGGGAGTTTATGCTGAATTGGGGTATAAATTACAGGATTGGAGGCAGTAGGGAAAGGAGGATGCAGCACGGGAAGATTTTGGAGTAAAAAAAAAAATCATCACACAGCTAAATTCTATGACACTGAACAAACATTCATATAAGTCTTTGCTGTGCGTTTTGGAAAAAAAAAATGTTGTCTAAAGTGTCTAGTGGGTCATCAGTCACCAATCAAAAAAGAGACACCGCCTACAATTCAAGTGATTATCTAAAATGTCCTTTTTTATCTTGACATATAGAAGGTGAAGAAAGGTTTAAAATATTTATACAATGTCAGTAGTAATAGCTGAAGTACATAAATGAGGACATGGAAATTATTTCCAGTCCTTTCATCTTTGAGCCAAATTTATTTTTTAAACATTCAAATATATAAAACTTGGAAGTCAGTTAATGTCTTGGAGTCATGAAATCTGTAGGACTGAGCAGTCCCTCCGTATAAACATGTGTCCAACAAATCACACAGCCCAATTTTCCAACCCTTCGATCCAAGAAAAGACTTACAGCAGCTTGGGGCCTGTGCTACTCTGACGGGTGCTGGGTTTTGGGGAGAAAGGCTTTGCCCAGGCATCTCCCAAACAATGCCTAAGGATTTTGACTCTTTCTTATCAGGAGGAATTATCAATCAGCATAGAACCAGGAAACAAAACCACTTGAATATTTAAAATAGAGGGGTTTGGGGGCAGGAAATTGGTTTCCCAGGTGATAGATGAGCTGAGAAGCCAAAAGGAGGATAGTGATGCAACTCAAGATTAGCAAAAGCCTCAAGCTGGAGGGTCAGGGGAGGAGACAGAGTGATGGAAGCCAAGGGGTTGGGGTCACCTGCAGAAGCTAGAAGAGCGATGGGCCTGGCTGATGGCAACTGGAGTCACAAAGAAAATGCACAGGCTGCTAGAGAAGCTTTCAGAAACAGAGAGAGAGAAAGACATTCCCTGGCCTCTCCCTTTTAGCCCCACCATTTAGTATCCCAATGTAGGCACTCAATGAGTAACCCTCGGCTGGAAGCTAGCTAATCCAGAGCACTGAGGACAGGAATCGTTCTTGTGACAATGAATGGATCTGAGGGTAGACAAAGGACCTTGGCAACACACACATCTATGGGGCTCATGTGTAATGACTGTGAATTTAAATGATTTTCCCTTTTGTCAAATTGTATGCTATCATGCTTTCTCATTTGGGTAGAGGGTTCAGACAATATACTTACTCTAGCCATTCCACTCTTGGAATCATGAGTCATAAAGATGTTTGGTTGACTTCAGGAGGCTCATGTGAGCATATGTAGCTGTTGGGAAGGTAAATTCTTTCCCTTACTGGCCCTTCATTTCCAGTCAAATGTGTTCCCTAAAGAAAAAAATCTGCACTTTGCTCCACTTTTTATCTCTTAAGCCTCTTAAGGCTTGGATAACCTCTGGGTGGGTCACCTACAGGCCAGTGTCAGCCTGGTAGACCTAATGTCAGTGTCTTGTGATGGGCTGGGAGTTACACATCATGAGTCTTGTCTCCAATGTCTCTGAAAAGTCCACTACATAATAAATATCCAATTAATGTTTGTTAAGTGAATTTTTCTATAGTTATTGGCCACCCAAAAATGTATATATCAGAAAATATGGAGAACTTGCCCAATGTCTGTGAAAATCAGGTTCGCAAAGCACCCTCAAGTCTCAAGGGTATAGCTCTTCTGAAAGGGCTGAAGTAGGGACTAGATAGCAGGTCCTGCTGCCTGTGCCACCCAAGCTTCTCTGTAGGTTGGCCTTCATTATCCCACAAAAGAAATCTGTCCTCCATCACCCTGTTATAACTTGAGGTGCTGCTTCGCTACCCTCTCCCTTAGTTCCTTCATAAAGATTTTCTAGTAAAAGATCTGCCTTCTCTAGTTATACAATAAGATTATATAAATGAAAGAACTGTATAAATTGTCAGACACAATACAAATATAAAGCATCATTTTTATAGTCACTGATATTTGTTATGGGCTGAACTCAAGAGAAAAGGATTCTCGTTCTTTCTATGGCCCTTAAAGTAGAGGAGTAGAGGTTGGTCAACTAGAAAGCCCAGCTATGTCAACAGAAGGAGGGAGTTTTAGAAAAGCTGAAACTTCAGAAGGGAAAATAGGAGGGGGAAGGATAATAGCTGAGAATGTTGGTCTCCCCTTACCCAGGCTTCTCTTCCATCCTCTCTCTCTCTCTCTCTCTCTTTTTTTTTTTTGCAAGAATATTTGATTCACATTAAAGGCATGTTCCCCCTACTCCACCACCTTCTTCCCCTTGGTGTATATCTACCAGACCATCATTCCTTCCTCACCATAGTCCAACGAGGCTGACACGGAACTCTAGGTCTCCTCTAACTAGAGTTTCCTCAAGCCTTAAGAAGGTCTTTGGTCACTCACATTTCCCATATTTATCCATTTCAACTTTATTCATATTTCTAGCATCGAGAAACAAATAGCCCAAGAAAACTGCTGTAGTATATGTAATAGGCAGCTGAGAGGAATACATAGCACTATGAGGTGTCAAGGCTGGGAGAGGATGCCAGAACTCCTGACTCTCAGAAGACTAACACTCCCACTTTAGGCACCAGTTTCCTCCTGCTTTCTCTCACACTCCAACTTCCATTCACATGTCAAATGACTTGATAGCATCCATCTGAAGATTCAGAGATTCTAGGCTGACCTCATTTGTGACTTAGAGACAATGCAGGAACTCCTTCTTGGAAGGTGGAAGCTACTAAGTCCATTTCAAGAAGGTTAGGAACACAGTCTCAGAACTTGGGGAGATATAAATGGGGCGGGGGATACAGGTAGTTCTCAAAACAACAAAAAACCTTCAGTATAAAATGTAAAACCTTTGCTTGTGACTCTGGACATGTGGAAAGAATTTAGGGTAAAAGAAAGATTACTGTGGGATAAAATTGATCATATGTGAAAGAGAATCCAAACTAAGCTTTGCTATGAGTTAAAGTATGTCCCTCCCCCACCCCACCCACCCCCCAAAAAAGTACATTGGAGTTCTAACCCTCCAGTGTTTACAATGTGACTTTATTTGGAGATCAGGTCTTTATAGGGTGAGCAAGTTAAAATGAGGTCATTAGAGTAGGCCCTAATCCAGTATGACTGGTGTCCTTATGAAAAGGAGAAATTTGTCCTTAGAGATAGACATACACAGAGGGAAGATGATATAAAGACACAGAGAAAATGTCATGTAAAAAAGGAAGACCACCCAGATAATATGCCCATGAAACTGGCCCTGCACAGGGAATAGGAAGGCAATTCCAACCCCAAATCAGATTCTCTTATATTCTGACATATCTTTTGTGATTCTATTTTACATTAATACTTTCATCAGTCTGTTTGGTATGTGGTTTGGGGTGTAGAAGAAACTCTAATTTGTTTTCTCTGAAGTGACTAGATTAGTTTCATAACATCTCTTCTTAAATAAAATGCCACTATTACAATATTCTAAATTCTGATCTCACTATTCTTTCCCCTAGTCTTTTCATTCTTGTACCAGTTCTGTACTATTTTTATTATATTCCTAGAAATCACTTTAAAGTATGGCAATGTATATGCCTCATCATTCAACTTTTTCTAAATTTTCTTGGTCAGGCTTGTCTTTTATTGTCGCTGTCAAACTTTAAAATCACTTTGTCAGGTTCAAAAAATAAATCCTTCCTGTTTTAATTAGAATTACATTAACTTTAAAAATTGATTTAGAAAGAATAAACATCTTTAAAATTGTCTTAGGTTCATTTTATTTCCAAGAATAAAGACTCATTAGAATTGCCTCGAGCAATAGTCTATTTAGTATAATTATACAAATAAAACAAAAAAATTTCTCTGGAACCTGAACAGCTCACTATGGCCAGATCTCATGGAGAATGAAATGTCATTCAGGCTTCAGAAGCAGCTTCAAAACCAGAGAAATTTAGTAACTAATTATATGTCATGTATGCCCTGCCATCAAGGTGACTCAGTTTTCTATCAATTTCTGTTTCTACCACTCTTGTTGTTGTATAGCAACTGCTACACTATGTACTGTCAATTCATTTTTACTTCCACTTACTCATGGTTTCTGATTCCCCATAGTTTTCACTCAGTTTCTGCATCTGCTTGCTCATGGTTCCTCATTGGTCTTTGCTATTATATGGTTCAGAATTTAATAACATAGTTTTATATCCATGATATTTCTTTTAAAGATGCTATTTATGGCAAGTGATAATATTTGTTTTCCGTTTATAGCAGTGAACTAAAGTTTCCTTTGAAATCAACATAATTAAGTTTAAAACATGATGGATTTAAACAAAAATATTAAATAATCCACAGCATAAATAGTACACAGACATAGTAAAAAACAAAAATATGAAAGTACATAATGAATGACTCTAGTTTGCAAATCACTGGTTGGTCTAGTAGAAATCTATGGAATGAACATTAAGAAATGTTTAGATCCTTCCCTGGTTTTACTACCAACAAACTATGCAACTCTGCACAAGTCATTTAAACAATTTTGTGACCTTTTTTTTCTCATCATCAAACTTGGGCTAAGTATATTGCCTATTTTACCTTCCTGATGGAAATTTAATGAGATGGAAATGATTGACAGCACTTTAGAAAGCCCAGGACACAGATGGGGACTTGTGGGAGTGAGTGGGATGTTGGCTGTGGCAAAAGAATGGTTTTCCTATTGCTACATATAACAAAGGGGCTTATAAGGATGCAACTTGCAGCAAGCCTATCTCATTTCTGTCCTCTACATACAGGAAAATTTTCACTAGCAGAATGTTTTTTATAAGAACAATGAAGAGCCATATGATGTCCTCTACAAATTAGTAAAGTAAAATATTGAGAATTTGCATAATTCTCTCTGGAAATGAATGTGGGATAAAGTTAAGGTGAAAAGCACTACTCAGTACTGCACTCTACTAAGCACAGCAAATCTGAAAGGTTAATGTGACCCTTACCCTCAAAGAGGTTCTAACTCAGTAAAGAAGATAAAATACATATTTTAGACTATAGTATAAGAAAAATACTATGTGGAATGATGAAAGAACATGTTGTAGTAAATTAGAAGAGGAAAAATGTCTCTGGATAAAGAAAGTAGCATGTCAGCTACATTTTGAAGGTTGATTAGCATTTATACATAAAGAGAAAGAGGGAAAAGCATTTCTGAGAAAAGGAGCACTGTGAATAAAGGTATAGAGACAATGAATCCCTCAGCATATATGACAAACAAGGAAAATTCAGTCTTACAATTGTACATGGTATTGAAGCTAGAGAGAAAGGTTGGATTTTTAATGTAAAAGACTGACACAAGGCAAAGATACTGACCATACAGTTGAAGGTGTTTGAGTAGAGTGATACCATGATCAAAGATTTATTTCACAGTATGGAGATTCCTCAAAAAATTAAGACTAGAGCTACCATATGACTCAGCAATTCTTCCTCTGGGTATCTATCCAAAAAATTTGAAAAAAAAAAAAATTTATAAAGATATATGTGTCCCTATGTTCATGGCAGTATTATTCACCATAGCAAAGACATGGAAATAACCTAAGTGTTCTTTGATGGATGATTGAATGAAGAAGATGTGGTACATATATACACAGTAGAATTACTCAGCCAAAAGAAAAGATGAAATACTGCCATTTGTGACAACATGGATGGATCTTGAAAGTATAATGCTAAGTAAAATAAGTCAGATGGAAAAAGACATGAACTACATGGTTTCACTCACGTGGGCTATAAAACAGAAAGCAACAAATAAGCAAACAAACAAACTCACAGACATGGACAACAGTAATGTTTACCAGAGGGAAAGGGGGTTTGGGGAAAATAAAAAAGGTCAAGGAGGTTTAATACATGGTGTTGGAAAGAGTTAGGCTTTGGGTGGTGAGTACACAATACAATATACAAATGATGTATTGTAGAATTATACACTTAAAACTTACATAATGTTATTAACCTATGTCATCCCAATAAATTTAGTCTAAGAAAATTTGTTTCAGAAAGATTAATCTGGTAATGATGCATATAGGATGAATGATGGGGTGAAGGTGAAAAAGTTAATACTAGTGTCAGTAAGACAGCTTATGAGGTGATGGTGTTGACGATAATAATTAGGATGACTGCAATGGTAATAGTAAGCAGCAGAAGAAAGAAAAAAGAATAAATTTAATATCTTAGGGTTTTTTACTTTTCAAAGTTCATCTTCACAACTTTTGGCAGATAGTCTCCTACCTGTATTTTGGATAAAAGAAAAAAGCAACTATATTGTAAACATAGTTAAAGTCTTGCAAAAATTACACAACTACTCAGTAGTTTAGAAAAAGAAATTAGAAAGTAGGTTCCACTGACTATAACTTACCCTTGATGTCTAATTTGTCATGTCCTTTTCCAAAATCAAGTCAAAACATCATCAATGTAGCCATAGTTTTGTGTTATTTATCCCAGAGAAAGTATATTTGCATTCTCAGCATTGCCACATACATTATCAAAACCATAAGGCCAAATCTCTCTAGAACAATTTTCAACATCTAAATTCCCTTCTCTTTCACTAATGTGGTGATGACATTAGCCCGACAGCAATTGGTTTACTCAAGTCTGCCAGCCACCACCCTCCAAACTCCTGAACAGAGCCTGGTTTTGATTATTTGGGGACAAAAATAATCTCAGCTTGAAGAGAGTTCCCAATCACAACATTCTAAATAATAGACACCAAAATATCCAATACTCTAAATAGATGGACTCAACCTCTTCTCTTTCTGCAAGAGGCAATGGATGAACGTCACAGTGCACCATGGTGCCAAGAATGCATTATGCTTCCCAGATGCACAGATTGACACACTAAGCAAATTATTTATGAAATGTCTCTGAAAGAGTCAAGGCAAATAACAGCCTGTCCTCCATTCTTACCACTGCCACCAAAGTTTCTCTGCTCAGAGTTGCAGGGGTAGTAGACTCCAGTGCTATGGTATGATTTGGTGCAACGGGATTTGCTATCTGTTATTATCTATGATTTCTCTCCCCCAATGATCCAAGTCGTCCTTTATTCCAGTATACTTTAAATAGGTGACTATGTTATTGTTGCTAAATTGGATGCTTTCTTCTGACACTCCCCTCCTCCATCACCAACACCGCCAATAGCCACAAGGCGCTATTATTCTATGCAAAACCTAGAGTAACTAAATATGGAGTCTACTTCTCCCAGCCTCCCAACACACACACACACACACACACACACACACATTTAATAACACATAGGTGTTGTAGTTTCATGAGAAAAAGAAGAGCTAATCAAATGGCATTTTAAAAGAAATTTATTAATTACATAATACAATATACTATCTCCCTCCACACTAACTGTCACACTAACTTCTTGTAATCTCTTTTTCCACTCATGGCTGTTCTTGAATAAGGGAATAGGAATGAAGATAGATATTAGTATGATTTGTCCTTGGAACTCATCTTCTAAGAAGAGATTTGTCTAGACTCAGGGTATCTCAGGATTATCTTCCCCCTACCCACGAGTAATCCTGGGAAATCAAACTATCAGATGAATTCAATATAGGAGAAGTATCTGGTGTCTATAAAGAGATTTCTCCCAGGGAACCTACCAGCAATGCTGCCTACCTTCTTTCCATCACCTACATTTAATTCCTAAGGGAAGGGAGGAGCTTTGAGCATTCTGTTTGGCTGGTTGCTTAGTTTCTATAGAAACTTTCCTGCCAAGGGCTTAAAGTCAATACAAAAAACAAAATACTCACACAAACAAGAAATACTTTTTTAACATTTCAACAGTAAAAATGAATATAAGGAGTGGAAAAAAGAGAAATTTATCATCTCATCTAGGGCTGTCTCTTTCAACATCTCCTCACTCTTACTTTCCCAACATCACCAAACTTATGGTTTATTATGTGTGACTTTTCTTTGAACTAATAAGCAAGTTAAGGGTAGACAGGGTTCTGACTGATGAGAAATGCTACATTCTTATATTCACCTTTCTCTAAGCAAATCACAACTCATATTATAAACACACAAATTTCTCTGAAAAGTAAACCAGTAAATATACTTGGCTGACTAACTTTGTTATTTAACCCAGGAAACTTTCCTCTCCCTAGCACCCTACACTTCACCTCCTTGCCATTTAACATTAATCATATCAGGAAGTAGTGACTACAGAATATTTTGGAAAAATATACTCTAATAAACTTGAACTAATTATCTCAAGTTAATCACTATTTAAGGAACAGCAGTCTTGATCCTCATTCTGCATAAAAAAAGCGAGCCCCTTTTAGCCACCAGAATGGTAAGGAGCACCTAGACTTAGCTCAGAACTGCCTCTAGAAATGTTGTTATCTTTAACTTCTAAACTGGTCAACTAATGATTGTACATGAAGAGAATCTATTTTTATGGATAGAAATATGTAAAGAATATGAAATCCAATATGTTCCCATAAAGTAACTCAAACTCAAGATCAAACCCACATAAGACATGATATAGTCCAAGGTCATTTCAGAAACAGATTTCTTTCCTAACAGTTCTACATAAATCTGTGGGGCAAGCACTTTCCATCATCCTGTTATTTCCCACCTCATAGAGTATTGAGAAAGCTGCCACATGTCTCCATTAATAGAAACCACAAGATCCATATCTATAGTATAAATTTTTTAAGCTACAGAGAAATTTAGTAAATGTAAATAATTCTTTTATTGCTATGGAAGATTGAAAATCATGTGATTCCCTTAAAGATTCAAAATTGGGAGAATATTCTAAAGGTGTTTTAAAAATTATTTCTGTGACCCCCCCTCCCCCAAGGATAACCAATGCACTGTATAAGAAAGGGGAATGAGTGTCCTCTTATCTATAGTATATAACCTCTAAGGTCTTCTAGCACAAGGAAATAGGGTTAATTGTACTAGGTCCATGTTTCCAGGAGCCTAAAATATATACAGAAATGTATTTAATAACTGAAGGATGAAAACTTTTAGAAACATTTCTGCTTCTGGCTAAGATAAATTACCTTGTATCTTCCAGATATAACAATAGCTATTTTTTTGGGGGGGGTGGGGCGGAATTAAGTAATTTATTTAAAAGGAATCCTAGAGCTAACAAGGTAGCCAGGAGATAAACTAAGATCACAGGAAGAAAAGAGACTCAAGTCATTTGCTACTTAATATGCATCACTAGACTGAAAAGCTATGAAACTATCTGGCTGAAGAAAATGACTAAGATCTCATATAACTTTTATACACAATTTCCAGTAGTCTGTCAAAATGTGTCAGGTATACAGAAAAATATGATCAAAAGAACAAACACCACAAGGAAATAAAGCTAATAGAAAGATTCGCTTATGATATCAGACCTTTTAGCTACGGCTTCTAAAATAACTAACATTAATATGTTCAGCAAAATATGTGAAAGGTGGATAATTTCAGTAGAAAACCAAAATCTGCAAGAATCAAATATAAAATCTAGAATTTGAAAGTCAATACCTGAAATTAATCTCAGTAAGTGAGTTAACAAGAGGTTAAGCACAGTTGTTGAAAGAACACAGCTCTTTTCCTACACTGAAACATAACAAGAAAAAAAGAAAGTACAGAGAAAAGTATGAGAAACATTTGGGTCATAGTAAAAAGTATACATATGTAATTGAAATTCTAGAAAATAAAAGGAAAAAAATGGACTTGAAATTTTATTTAGAAAGTTAATTTAAAAATTTCCCCAAACTGAAGAAATATATTAAGCCACAGATTCAAGAAATATTATCATATCCAAGTAGAATTATAACAAAGAGCTATCTTTTGTCATATCATAGCATTGCTAAAAATCAACAACAGAGGGAAGAGATAACTTTTCCTTTAAAGGATCAATGATAAGACTTACGAATGATTTTTCAACAGGAAAAATAGAAGTTAGAAGACAATAGAACACTGTGGAACAGATCACCACGCACCAGTTACCAATCTTAGAGGAGTACTCCCAATACGGCTGTCTGCACCATCTTGGAATTGGAGTCATCAAGGAAAATAACACAATCAAGTACTAGATAGAGCAACACTTCACTTACACAAAGAAAAGCTGGAGCAATATAATCTTCAGTAGTGGGCATCCATCCCCCGTAGCCAGTGAGTCTCTTCTGTCAGCTCAAACAGGGCAATTTTCCCACATGCACCCCTCTCCTGTCACTATCAAAGGAACCCTGTCTTTTCCCTGGGGGAGGACAGATATGGCAATGGGGTTTGCTAAATGCCACATGATGCACACACTCTATAGAAAAAAAAGAGCATTCAGTGAGCATAAAACAGGGAAAGATATTCCCATATAAGGAATATTCCCTGAAAAGGCTCTGCGGGCTTTTTATCTTTTATTAAGGAAGTGTTCCAACCCCAGACTCATTCTTATGCAGTAGAGTAGGGGCCGAAAAACTGCCTTTCTCAAAAAAATGTCATTGTTTAAAATTCTGAAAGAAAATAACTGTCAACCCAACTGAGTACCCTGTGAAAATATTCTTTTTTAAAAAACCAAAGGTGAGATGAAGATTAAAGTTCTTCAGGAAAAAAGGGAAACAGGCTCAGAGGAAAGCTCATAATGTGGGAGGAAAAAAAACCAATAGAAAGAGTATGTATGTGTGTAAATCTAAATGAATATTTGCTGCATAACACAATAAAAAAAATCCTTATAAACTTAAAAATATGTGTAAATTAAAATACACAAAAATAACACAAAAGAGGGGGAGGAACCTTGTGAAAAAAGGCAATAAAAGTACCAATTTCTTTATATATTTAAAATTCAAGGAAGTATGCTTCTGTCACTAAGAGTAAATACTACAGAAAGAGTAAAAGAATATATAATTAACATTTGATGAAGAAGAAAAAATGGGATAATAAAAAATGCTGGCATACCACAATAAAAGCAAAAAGATAAAGAAAAAAATAACAAATCCACAATCAAAATAAATTTAAATATATTCCTTTCAATAATTGATAAAATAAGACAAAAAGTTAAAATATAAAAAATATGAACAATCTTGACCTGATTGACATATATAAACACTGAACTCAACAATCACAGAATACACATTTTTTTGAATTCACATTGAGCTTTATAAAGTTAACCCATATACTATATGCTAGTCCATAAAGTTTCAATAAATTCCAAAAATCTGAAGCCAAGCAGAATATATCCTCTGAGTTCAGTAGAATTACACTAGAAATCAATACACAAGATAATAGGATGTCCTCAAATGACTAGAAATTAAGAAATACTCATAAATAACTAATGGGTCAATGAGGAAATAAGAATAAAAATTAGATGTTTAATAGAATGATTATGAAAATATGGCATATCAAAACTAGGCTACTACTAAGGTAGTACTTTGCAGAGAAATTATAGCCTTTAAATACATGCACTAGGAGAGAATAAAGCTGAAAAACAGTGCTTTAAGTATCCATCTCAAGAGCATAAGGATAAAAGGCATATTAAATCCAAAAAATTAAAAGAAATAATTATGACTAGAGGAGAGAATTGATGAAATAAAAAACAAACGTAAAGTAAAATAAACAAAGTCATTATTTTTTTAATGACTAAAACCACTGATAAAATGGTAACAACAAATATAACTGATTGAAAGCAGAGGAGGTACAAATTTCTGATTCTCAGAACTCAAAAGAAGAGTATCACTACAGATTCTACAGAGAATAAAAAAGAATAAGAAAATATTTTTGAACAACTTTATGCAAGTACATTTGAAATTTCACATTACAAAGCATATTCCTATAAAAATACAACTTACAAAACTGACATAAAGAGAAATAGAAGATCTAAATAATCCTACATCTAGAAAGAAATTGCATCCATCATTTAAAACCTCTCCACAAAGAAAATTCCAATCTCAGAGAGCTTCACTGTCAAGATCCACTGAACATTTAAGGATGAAATAACAATAATTTTAATCAAAACTTCTAGGGACTACAGAAAAGGGGAACACTTCCTAACTGATTTTATGAGGCCAATATGATTATTTTTTTAGCAAAAGTTGGCAAAAAAAAAAAAAAATGACAAGTAGAGAAATTATAAGCCAGGGTCTCTCATGAGCAAAATTGCAAATATTTTAAACAAAAGAATAGCAAGTCAAACTCAGCAATATAAAAATAATACATCATGGCCAATTTGGGCTTATTTCAGTAATACAGACTTGATATAACATTTAAAAATCAATCAATGGAAGTTTGATTTTTGAACACTTTAAGAGATATAGAAGAAACATGTGATAAGCCTCAATATCCAATCAGGATAAAATGTAGAAAACCAAGAACGGAAGGTAATTTTCTTAGTCTGCCAAGTAGTATGTATAAAAAAAATCTACCTCAAATATAATAATTAATAGTAAAATACTGAAAGATTTTCCCCTTATATCCGTGACAAAACAATGATGTCCACTCTCACCATTTCTAGTCACTATTTCTATTCAATATAAAGATCCTAACCAGTACAGCAAAACAAATAACAGGAATAAAAATGTATAAAGATTGAAATGGAAGAAATATTATCATTTTTCACAGATGGCACAACTGTGTGTATAGGAAATCCAGAAGAAACTACAGATATGTCATTAGAATCAGTAAATGAACTTAGCTACAAATTCAATATATAAAAATATGTTGTATTTATAGTCATTAGCAATGAAAATGAAAAAATTAAATATCGAAAATGGTAACACAATAGCACCAAAAATATATCAAACATCTGGGATTAAACCAAATAGAAGATGTAAGAAGCTACACAGAAAATTGCAAAACATTATGAGAGAAATTAAAAATACTCTAAATAGTAAAATAGAAGGGTATATCATATTCATGAATATAAAGGCTCAAAATGTATATTCTCTCCAGACTGAGCTAAAGATTTGATACAGTCCTATTCAATATCTCAGTAGGGTATGTGTGCATGTGTGTATACATGTGTGTGTATGTGTGTGTGCATACATGAACAAGGAGATCCTAATTAATGGCTAAGACAACCTTGAGAAAGAACAGAGCAGGAAGATTTACACTACCAGATGTCAATATGTGTTATAAAGCTATAATAATTAAAACAGCATGGTATTAGCACAAGGATAGAAAATAGACAATGGAATAAAAGAAATAGAGGGGGGAGGAGGAGGAGGGAGAGGCAGTCTTGATTTATGACTTTCTGTTCATTAATAGATACCATAAGAGAGTCAAAAGACACCCACAGAGTGGGAAAGTTATTTATATACATATATCCCATAAAATATTTGCATTTAGAATATTTTTTCAAACACTTGAAATCAGTAAGAAAAACATAACCTCTGAAAATGAGCAAAAATCTAAACATGTTCTCTGCAAAGCAGGATATTTAAATGGCCAATAAATATATGAAAAGACTCTGAATTCACTAATCATCAAAAAAATCAAATTATATCACAATAAAGAATAATAATACACAATCATATAATAAAATCTTAGAAGTCTGAGACTCTAGAGCAAATGGACCTCTCATATACTGCTGGTAGGAGTATAAATTTATGCAATCACTAAGGAAAACCATTTTGCATTATCTTCTAAAGTTAAATACATCCAAATCCTCTTACCCAGCAATTCTACTCTTAAAACACATGTACTTATGTGGAAAAAAAATATGTATAAAAAAGACTATAGCACCACAATTAGTAATAGAAACTGAGAAGCAAGGTTTATAGTAAAAGAAGTAAATAAATTGTGTATTGTGGTACATTCATATCAATGACAAATGGCATTAAAATAAATGAACTACAACCATGTATAACAAAATGGATGACTCTTACAACTATAACATAAGTAAAAGAAGTACATATTAAATATATACTGTATGATCCCATTCATATAAAATTCAAAACGGGCAAACTAATGAATAGCGATAGAAGTCAGAATAATCTTGGGGGGAGAAATGGTTGTAGTGACTGGAAATTAAGCTGACAGAGAGGATAGCGGAATCAACAGATGGAGAAAGGTTGGCTCCTGATGATATTGTTAGAGCCCTTTGATCAAGCACATTTGAATCTATCTCTCTCTACATGAACATTTCAGTTCCAGACTAGTTTCAAATGTTAAATACATCCATTTGCACCAAAGTCTTGACCTGTGGCTAAAAGCCACCTCCTTATTAGAAATTGAAACCTGAAAAGATATTTCTCTACACTTACAAAGGAAAGAAAGAGTGAACTATAGTTCACTAATACAGAGTTCTTTTTTAAATCCAGCTGTGTGAAAGCTCTATGCTTCTCTAGGACTGAGTTTCCTTATCTTGAAAAGCAGGAGATTGGATGGAAATGGGTCTAGTCTGTTAAGTGGACTGAGTTTGACATGGTTGCATTGAATTTTTCCTTCATCGATATCTCCAGATCTGCTCCATCATATCTCCCTTCTATTTCTTTGAATAACAAACCCAGGCAAACCAATAGTTTTGTTTTGTTTTGTTTTTCCCCCAGGCTCTTTCAGGTTTTAGAGAACAATCCCATTTTTGGATATTAAAAAGATCAATCTTAACTAATATCAAAATGTCTATCATGCAGCTACATCAAATTATCTTCCTGTATGTAATGGATGAAATTATGTTCCCCAAAAAGATGTACGTGACACTATTTGGAAATAGGTTGTTGTAGATGTAATCAGTTAATATGAGGTCATGCTAGAGTGGGATGGGCCCTTAATCTGATATGACTGTTGTCCTTACAAGAAGACTGTGAAGACACAGGGAGAGAACACCATGTGATGAGGAGACAGAGATTTAAGGGGATGGATCTACAAGCCAAGGAACACCAAGGATTGCTGGCAACACCAGAAGCTAAGAGAAAGTCATGGAACAGATTTTCCCCTAGAGCCTTTGAGGGAGCATGGCCCTACTGACACCTTGATTTCAGATTGCTGACCTTCAGAAGGGTGAGAGAATAAATTTTTATTGTATTAGGCTACCCACTTTGTGGAGCTCGTTAGAGCAGCCCTAGGGAACTAATGTACCTCCCCACAGTTCAGGCCTATTCCATGGTTCCTCAGACCAACAACCAGGAAGAGGAATGAAAATTTAGGAACGGAAATGGTAACCTTAGATGGCCAACCTTTTACCATGTCTTTTCACAGTACATTGTGTTCATCTCAAATTTATCCCTGCCCTCTTGCTTAATCTATCAGGTCTCTGATTATCCCACCAGAAATAGCAAACCAAAGAGACCAGATGCTGCCAATCACTTGGACCAGAATCACAGAGGAGATGACAGACCTCGATGGGTATCAGAGAGAGAGTATTCATGTAGTTTCTTCATTCTTCTGGTGTTTCTTTAGCTACTGAATGAGATGAAATCCAAAGCATGGGTGGAGTTTAGAGGATCACAAAAGAGAGAGACTATACTGCCTACATGGCATGGAATGAAAAACTCCAGAGCTCTTTGTCCAACCCATCACACTTTTATCTCGGGTCTGATATGCCATTCCTCTAGGTTAAAAAGTTATAGGCCCTGGGGACCATAGGCAAAGGCTTCTTATAAGATGACCCAAGTGAGGGATTGGTCAGTTTTCTTTGTTTTCTTTTTAATGAAATGGGACTCCTCTAGGCAGCCTAGGCCAGGGGACCCCCAGGAATACTGTTGGAGAAGGGGAGAGAGCCTGTGAGCAGTGGGCAGCTTTAGTGGTGAAAAGAATGACCTTACAAAAGGAATTTTAAAAATCAAAATCCTAGCAGGGATCTTGCAACAGATTAAGTAGGAGAACTTCACTTTTAGATGAAAAAAAGAGAGTACGATGGCCCACTTTTCTGGAATTTGCCAAATATGCTCAGAATGGGGGTAAAGAGACTTCACTTTAACTCAAAGCACATTTCATGAGCTACTACGAAGCCCCAAATACTATGAGGTTAGATACCAAAGGACAAGCAGATACAGCCTCTGTCCAGGAGGTGACCCTTTCCATCTAGTAGGGGTGCATGAGTCATGTTTCTAACTCAGGATATAAGGCAGAATGAGAGAAGTACCATTACAGAGGTACAAAAAATAGCTAACACTTATGTTGAGTGCCTCACCATGTACAGGCAAAAGCTTACACAGTTTATGTCTACTAATTACTCGTATGCTCACCAGAACCTTCTCATGCTATTATGATCCTCATTTTACAATTGAGACAAGAGAGGTTAAGTTACCTGGCCAAAGAGCACAGCCAGCAGGCCGCCCAGCAGAAATTTAAACATCTATGATCTGTCTCTTCTTGAGCCCATATGCTAAATATGAGCTAACTCTTGCAGAATATTACTTCTGACTGGCAGAGGTGGGAGAGTCAGGATACTTCCAATAGCTGAGAATGTCCTTTGAAAGGCACTTTGAGGCTAGGGTAGATAATATGGGTTCCCCAAGTCATGGATGAAAGAGGGCCTCCCTCTCTATGATTGAGATCTTAAATAATGACATAGCATTTGAATATAGAATCTGCCTTAGAGGAAACCCATAGATAAATGATTAATTGCCATTCTCTCCACGAATCTATAATTGCCATTCTATCTCCACGAATCTATAAAGCCTAGAATGCAAAAGCCATCGGGCCATAAGAGAGTCTGTGGTCCCTTTTCCAAGACAAAGAAAGTGAGAGGTTCTTAGGAGCACTGTGAATTCTGAGCTGGTAAAAGTTTCTCTTTGGATGAATTTAAAGAACAAATCAATAAAGCCCCAATCTAACTTTGACTTCACATAATACAGTCAATATCAGAAAATTGTCATATTCTGTTGCCTCTGACCATTTTTTCAATGTTAACCTTTCCAGGTAAGTGTTATTTGATAAAGTTTTTATCTCAGAGGATTTTGTTGAGTATGACATAAACATATGCAACATCACCTGATTTTAAAAGTATGGGTCCAATTTTGTGACAAAATGCATCAATTCGAGCATTCTGAAGCTAAATAGCCAGAAAGGAAGAAACAGAACACCAGAGGGTGTGATTCTCCTTTGGCGCTATTTAGGGTAAGACCAGCTCTGGTCTGAGCAGGGGAGGGAACTGTTAGTCCCTGACTCTTCCCACTGGGTAGCGGGCCCAGTACCACCACAGGGCTGACATTAGCTCCAGTTCTTTATTTAGTAAAACGAAAACTCCGTAAACATTCTGGCACTAGGAGGCATGAGTTGGCTCCTCCAAATGGAGACCTCTGCTATTTAGGGACTCTACAAAACAGAAAAATGTGTATTACCAAATAACTATTTAGAGAAAATATTGAAAAAAGAGCTAGAGAGAACTGTTTGTTTTAATATGGTCTGTTTACAATGCATTATTACTGGACTGCAGAGTGTGTGCTAAGGGAACAAAAATGCATTTGCATTTTTTCAGGGTCAAAATAGCCATGTTCCAACAGCCACAGCAATCTCTCTTACAGTTATTTTTCTTCTCTCTCCTTTTCTGGCATTTGATAGATTCTAGAAGTTCATCTAACTTGACCTTTGGCTAAACAGCCATTATTGCTATGAAAATATATTCTCCCTCAAATGAGGCCTCTTTCTCAGAAGGAGTCAGTTTCTCTAAACCAATGGTTCTCAAACTTTAATCTGCACCAGAAACTCCCAAAGGGTTTGTGAAAGCACATATCAGGTCTCATTTCTAGATTTTATGATTTAATAGATATGGGGCAGGGCCCAAGAATTTTATTTCTTACAAGTTCTCAGGTGATATCGATGGTAATGGTCCCAGGGCAACGCTTTGAGATCCACTCATCTATGCACAGTACAGAAGGTATGTAGTTATGGATACGCTGAGATGATTTAGAGAGAAGAAAGTGAGAAGGCTATCTGAGAGTCCTCAGGCTTAGGTGAATGGAACACTGATTGATCTAAATTCACTAGTATGTCCCACTTCCTGACCACTGGGATTGGTGTGAAAATGTCACATGATCTTATTCAGATCAATGAGCCAGGCTCTAAGCTTTTGCTTCACTGCTAGAAGAGAAAGCTCTTTCTTTTCCTTATGACATGAAGCTCAAAAAATGTAATAACAGGACCTGAGACAACTATCTTGTGCTCATGAAAGGACAAGCTAGGTCAAAATGGACCAATACAGCAAAGAAAACAGAACCAAGTTAGAGATGAAGAGAATCTGATTCTGCGGGTAACATTGGTATCTTTGCATCAACCTGAACCCTGACCTTACCAATTATGTGAGCCAATAAACTACCTTTATTGCTAAAATAGCTTGGGTTGGATTATCTGCCATTTGCAAGAAATGGATCCCGGAACAGGGATCTATCTATTTTCTGGATGTTTATAACACAGGGTTCTTCTACTTTCATTCTTCTATCATTCGTTGTTGCCAAAAGAGTACCCCCAGAGGCAATTGCCTAGAATCCATCCTTAATAATTCATGTTCCCAAATCTACCACTTATTTATCTTCTTTTTTGTGCGTGTCAGTAATTAACTCAACGAATGAACGTCTATCACACATACTCATGCTACTCAATTTTGAACTTCATTTTTCTGGCCAAAGGAATATATATATGTTTGTATACTTATCTGCTTCACTCCTCAGGTTACTCACGCTCTGAAACACAATACTTTGCAAATACTTGTCAAAAACAGGAACACAGAATATTTCCTTGTTCTGTTAAAGCTGAAGAGTTCCAACTAGTATACGTCACATTCTTGATTCAATCAATTTGGTCAAAAGCACCAGTAAAGTTAGATTTTGAGTATTTCTGGGGTTTCTGTAATTGGGAGATTTTACGATTGATCGAGAGACTATTTTTGCCAAAGCCTTTTGCTAAGAACATTCTAGCACATCTTAGAGTTAGAATGATTATCTTAGCAACCATGCCACACTAGTAGGTGTCCATGAATGTTTAAGGTACTAAGCAAAGTAGTATGCTGCATCCTGAAGAAACTTAATCAATGTGGAACTACATCAATTTAAATAGGCATGCCCTTAATGCCCATAAAAGATATGGAATTCTAAATACACAGTGGAACAATTAAGGAAAATGCAATCTAATAAGAAAGACAAGATCAAAATATTAACTAAACAATTAGAAAGTGTGAATAAAGGCACTATTTTTTTTTTTAAATAAAGTGCCAGAGCACACATGACAAACTCAATGCATTCTTAAAATATTCTAAAGAGGCTGCCACAGTGTACTTGGTGACTCTTTCTCGGAACTGTCTTCATAACCAGCCTACCACCATTCTTATTTGTGGCAAGCACAATTGGTGGTTTACTGCATTTGCATTTTAACCTTGTCATCAGAACCCATATTTTGTTTGCAAAAGCAATGTGCTTCCATCCAGGCTATGGATCTGATTGGTCTAAGCCAATCATGACAAGACTATCCCCTACTTTCCCAAGTGTCTTGCTGATAGGATGACGATGTAACCCAGTTCTGACCAATGACACCGGAGCAATCACTGGTTTTCTGATAAGTGAGGAAAACACTGACATAGCTCCTTGCTCTCACTCTTCCTTCTACTTTGTACTTAGAAGTGATGCTTGAAGACATACTAGTGATCTTGTGACCCTGAGACAGCAGTAATGAGTAAAATTCCAAAAGAATTACAGCAGAGCCAGCCCTGACATCATGGAGCAACTGAAACTCATGCTAGCAGCCTCAAACTACTTAATATGTCAGAAAAATTAATTCATTTGTTTTATCCACCATAAGTGGATTTTTATATTACTTGAAGCTAAATGCAATATTATAAGTGATACAGCATTATAGTCTCATTTTTTATTAATCAAGAGGATCCAGCAAACATATTAGCTAAATTTTAATCCAAATTCATTTACACTGTTGCCAAAACTTATATCCTCCTTCAAAGTATAATGGGAACAGCAAAAGGAATGTAGTGTCAGCTCTGAAGGCAATTTTACAAGACAGCTTTGAGAGATGTTTTAAACTATGGCAATTTTACGACAAAGAGTGGCAGCATTAAATGGAACAACACTCATTTAGTTATACTATTTGGTTCAAAAAAGAGTCATTTATTTTGAGTTTCATCTTATATATGTTATAACTAAAACCAAATGCTGATTAAAACCATAGTAGACAGATCTATGAGTCTAATAATAAATTAGCTTCTTAGTTTTAGTTTAGTTGTCAAGAAAAAGTATTTAATTAGTTTAAACCCATATGTGAGAGCTGTCGGGCTGAATTTGGACTCTGGTTTATTTTCATTCTATCTCACAGCAAATGTTGAAAATTATTTTGGAGTTAATTTCCAAAACAATCTGCGCTTTAAGTTTTCAGAGAGAGATTTTTAAATTTCACTAGATGAAGCTAATTTGGTGTTCTGTTTAATTTGTCCTACAATTTTGCCCTAAACCAATGGTTCTTTATTTTTATTAGGGCAAAAATTGAATTGTTTAGTCATAGATATTTAGAAAATATAAAATGAAGAAAATCAAGACCATCAAGGAATAATTTTTCAAATAATAAAACATATTAGAAAACTTAGACTTCTAATGACAAAGAATGCTCTTAGATAAATTTCAAAAGAGGTAGTTATGTGCGAACCTTAAAATAACCAGGAAAAATATCAGCATATTCACCTATTCTCAAGATGGGAAAAGACTGAGCACAAAATTAGAAGAAGAAACTTTGAAAGAAATGAACAAATATGACTACATTATAAAAATATTTATACTTCCAAATATCACAAATTATCAAAAATTATAAAGTAATAATAACAAACTAGGGAAATAACTTGTAACCAATATAATAGATAGAGAAAAACATGTTATTGTATTATAAACTATAGAAAGAACTAGGTAAGGCCATAAACATAAATTTTAACTTTTAGAGAAGAAATGCAAGTTACTTACAAGCATTTATTTAACAAATGCCAAATATTGGAATAGAGCAATGAATATAGAGCTCCACCAGTTACAGCTGATAAAAAACAATTAAGTTATAAAAGTGTATTTAAATTGCATAGGAAACTATCAGAAGAAGTAAAAAGAAAAAATAATAATGTAACCAACCACAACAAAGTCTTAGAGGAAATAAAAGGAAGACAGGGTGAAGTGAAAATTTATTATCACTGTTATAAACAGAAGTCAAAAGTTACTATCTAAAGAAATAATGAAGTAAATATAAAATGTAAAGTTGTAGTTCAAAAAACAAGCACTAGAAAAACAACAATAAAGAAATGAATTTAAATTATTAGAAAAAACACATACACTGACTTATAAACAAACATATGTAAAAAAATTTTAGTCAAGAAAAGATTTTGAAAGAGAAGCGAGTTCTCCCTAGGAGATTTCTTACGTGCTCGCTCGCGCTCTCTCTCTCTCTCTCTCTCTCTCTCTCTCTCTCCCCCTCCAACACACACACACACACCCTTCTCTGTGTTATGGAAACTCTTATCACTATTCTTCTCCCATTTTATACCTTTCTTTGGCTATCAATCAGCTAGAATAATATAATGGACTCCTGTCCTTTCACTTAATAATCATAATATATATTGTTAGGCACAGATCAGCAATCAATTTGAAATCTTAGTGCAAAATAATCAAGCAAGTTTGAATTTAGGACAAAATTTATTAAATAAGACAAAGAAGTCCACTTTATATTTATAAAGAATAATTCCACAATAACAAAATCATAAAGAAAAAACTACTGAGAATAAAAGGAAAAATACATTAGTAAATAATTTTAATTTATATCCCTCAGTTCAGGACATACTAAGTGGACAAAATAGTTATGAACATTATGAATAATTTAACAATAAAAGGCTAAGATAGACCTAATTTCTATATGTTCAGTTCCATAATCTGGAAATAAAATAGATATTTGAAAGGGCTCACAAAACTGGCCATAGACTAGTCCACATTTAAATCCTCATCAAATTCCAAAATGTATTGAAATGGTACTTACATCCTCAGATCTCAGTGCAACAAAAGAAAATTTAACACAATAAAAATATTGCCAAACCATATGTTTTGACGAGTGTCCACTACCACTGTCATTATTTAATTTTGATCTGGCTATACTAACTAGAGCAATTAGATAACAAAAAGAAAAGTACGGCATGAAACTTGGAAAGAAATAAGCAACTTTATCATTACTTGCAAATGATATTATTGTATGCTGAAAGAACACAAAAGAATAAACCTTAATTATTAATCACAATTTTTAAAAAGTCAATTAGCTAGGTAAAAAGTAATATAAATAATAACTTTTGATATATAAACTACAAGATGTTAGAAAACATAATTGAAAGCTTTTTTCACTTATAGTAGCAAAAGGATAAATATCTAGAAACAAATGTAATTTAAAATATTCAAGATCTATACAAAGAAAAATTTAAAGTGAAACTGAAGTTTTTAAAAAACTGAATAAATGAAAAGTTCTTGAATAAGAACACTTAATATTATAAAGATTTCAAATGTCCCTAGATTAATTTTTAATAAATGCAACAAATGTTATAATCAGGGCTTTAATAACACTAAAAAGTTTATTCTAAAATTTATATAGGAAAACAAATATGCAATGGTAGTTAAGGCATTTATGAAATAAAGAATGGGAACACTGAAAAAATATGTAAAGTTGCACTAATTGCAACTTGATGGCATTCATGATTGAATAAACAGACAGATTAAGGATTAGATTAGAGAGTACAAAAATAAACCCCAAAATGTATATGAATTTCATAAATGATAAAGATACCACCACAAATCAGTGAAGAAGAAAATGAACCGTTCATTAAATGATATTTACAGACAGTTGTAGAGAGAAAAAAGGAATCCCGAGTTCACTCCTAAAATCAAAACGAATTTTAGATCATCACGTTAGATTTATACATTAAAAAATTAAAAAACTAGAAACTGAAAAAAAATGAGAAAAAATTTTAAATAATCCTGAAGTGAGAAAGTGCTTTCCAATTATGACTATCCCCTCCCCAAATCTAAGAAGCTCTAATAGAAAAGACTGATAAATTTAACTACATCAAAATAAAACGTTCTAAAATAATCTGAAGTTCTAAATGGAAATATATCATAAACAAATTCAAAAGACATGTAACATACTGGAGAAAAAACTTATTCATACATATCACAGACAAAGGACTCAGTCCCTTTTTCTATTAAATAGCACACACAAACTACAGGTAAAATATGTGTAACCTCACTCATAATAATAAATGCAAAAATATGAAACCAGGATTTTTCCTATATCAGATAGGCAAAAATAAACTTTAGCTGTACTCTGTTAGCATGGGTATTAGCACAAGTGTGAGGAAACAGGTACCCTCAGTGGTGGTAAGATAAATTGCTATGACCTCCATGGAGGTCAATGTGGCAATAGCCAGCAAAATTACAGCTACCCATACCCCTTGTCCCAGCAATTCAGTTTGCTCATGTATGAAACGATGCAGTCAATCAACATTCCATAGAATGAGTATTGAGAGACTACTATGTATCAGGCACTGTTCTAATTGCTGAAGATACAGCAAGAAATAACAAAATCCTTCCATGAGGAAGGAAATAATTTTTGGTGAAAGCAGATAAGAAAAAAAAGGGATTAAAAAATAAATTCTAATTTACATATTCGATAGAATACTATAAAGCTATTTTACAAAATGAAGCAGCTCTATCTGTATTTATATGAAAGGAGTTCCACAACATAGCAAATGAAACAAGCAAGGTGCAGAAACATGCAGTATATTGCTATTTGTGTAAAATAAACCAGACACAGATAAACACACACACACACACACACACACACACACACACACACACACACACGGAAGGACATATAAGAAGGTAGAAATAGTAGCTGTTTCTGAGTGTCTAGGGAATTAAGGAGGGAAGGAGACAAATTTTGATGTATGTCCTTGTGTACCTTTGGAATTAATAATAAA
>NW_011888825.1:4178053-4199238 GCF_000151845.1 Pteropus vampyrus | reverse complement strand
AGCAGATAAGAAAAAAAAGGGATTAAAAAATAAATTCTAATTTACATATTCGATAGAATACTATAAAGCTATTTTACAAAATGAAGCAGCTCTATATGTATTTATATGAAAGGAGTTCCACAACATAGCAAATGAAACAAGCAAGGTGCAGAAACATGCAGTATATTGCTATTTGTGTGAAATAAACCAGACACAGATAAACACACACACACACACACACACACACACACACACACACACACACACACACATGGAAGGACATATAAGAAGGTGGAAATAGTAGCTGTTTCTGAGTGTCTAGGGAATTAAGGAGGGAAGGAGACAAATTTTGATGTATGTCCTTGTGTACCTTTGGAATTAATAATAAATGCAAATACTAAGTACAAAATAATGCATGAAAACTAGTACCAAAAATATAAATAAATAAAAATGACTGGGCGGATATATGCTCAAATAATAGTTAAATATGAGTATACTTTTATACTAAATAATAGGAAATTTTTAAAGCATTAAAAAAATGCAAATCTACAAGTACAAAAAGTGCTCTGTGTTTCTTCTTAAATTCATGCTTGCAAAATTCTAGTTCTACTGGGTATTTACCCCAAAGACTTGAAAACTCGTATCCGAAAAGATATTTGCACACCGATGTTCATAGCAGCATTATTCACAGCGGCCAAGACATGGAAGCAACCGAAGTATCCTACGATAGATTATCGGCTAAAGAAGTTTTGGTACATATATACAATGGAATATTACTCAGGCATACAAAGAGATAAAATACTGCCATTCGAGACAACATGAGCCTCATGATAATCATGCTAAGCAAAATAACCCAGACAGAAAAAGTCGAAAATCACATGATAACATTTATATGTGGGATATAAACCTAAAAGCAACAAATGAACAGGACAACAAACAGAGACTCATGGACATGGACAATGGACTAGTGGTTACCAGAGGGTAGAGGGTGAGGGAGAGGGGGGAGGTAAATAAGGGAAAAAATTTAAATCATTTCTTCCATTTAAAAAAATAATTAATTAATTTAAAAAATAAAAGTATAATTTTTATAGCAAAAGAAAAAAAATTCCAGTTCAGCTCCTAGCCATACGTTTTTGTTGATTCTCTGTTCTTTCTTCTTTGTGTCAGTTTATTTTCAGTATTTATGCAATGAAATGAATGATAGCCTACACATAGCCACTTCATTGTCACCACAAAGCTCTAGCAGAACTCTCAATGCACTGGGCTCTTTATTTTTTCCATGTCTCTTAGAGTGACCAGGGTGGACAGAGGGACTGTCTAGGCTCCACAACTATTTTCAAAACCTACTCGTTTGTCTTCTTCTCTGCCCAAGATCAGCCCTTCCCTAAATTTTTAGCAATGTCATTAAGACTTCTTTGGCCCCAGCTGTTTCTAATGAGTCCTTTATACTTATCAGGTAAATAAATCACCATTATAGACTGAATGTTTGTGTCCTCCCCACCCTGCCCACTAAATTCATATGTTGAAGCCCTTACCCAGTGTGATCATATTTGGAGATGGAAGCTTTGGGAGGTATTTAGGGTTAGATGAGGTCACAAGAGTGGGGCCCTCCTGATGGAATTAGTATCCTTATAAGAAGAAACCCCGGAGATTTTGTTCTCTCTCCATTGTGCCCACAAAGAGGTCCTATGAACACATAGCATGATGGCAGCTGCCTACAAGCCAAGAGAAGAGGCCTCAGAATGAAACCTACCTTATGGTCTCCTTGATCTTATACTTCCCAGCCTCCACAAGTGTGAGAAATAGATATCTGTTGTTTAAACCATCCAATATGTGGCATCGTGTTATTGCAACCTGAGTTGACAAATACAATCATTTTCCCTAATACAGCCACTTAACTGTTTCAAGGGGCCAGGCCATTTAAAAACACGGTTGACTCTGGAGATGAGTGGCATTGATGGTTGTACACTAATGTCAATGAACATAATGCCCCTAAACTATATCCTAAAAAATGGTTAAAATAACGTTTTATGCATTTTTTTACCACAATAAAAAAAGCCAACTCATTTTCTCATTTTAAACTCAATTACCCCACCTCACACCTTCCCCCACTTGCCCATAAGACAGCATGTCTCCAGCCTCTCCGTGGAACAGGATACTATAGGGAAGATGCTCATCACATAGTTATTTAATGTTTGAAAATAGAACTTTCAAAAAAATATGTAGGCATGGGGATTTGAGGTTAATTAACTGTCACACTGTAAGTTAATAACCCCCGGGAATCCTGGAGGCTATTTTAAAACATTGGATTAAAAGCCTTGGAAGAATTTGTGATGAAGATCAGAAATACTAGACACATGGAAAACAAAGTGCCCAGCTTGCTAGCTATCAAAGGTAAAGAAGCTAAAACAGCAGCCTTGGGAGACAAATGGAGAAAGAACAAGGAATGCTTCAAAATGGAGTGGTTTGGGTAGAGATTAGGAGAGAGTGCAGGGCATAAAACAAAGAGCCTCAGAAAACTCATGGTCTCCTGGAATCTTACAGCACCACTGCAGTGTTAGCTATCTGGGGTCCACTAGAAATAAACTTTAGTCTTTGTCTTGATCTTTCAGGTATCTGACTGCATCAGTTGTTCATATTTTTAATATGTATGTTTCCTTATATTTTATGGCATTTATATGGCTCTCCTACCATAGAATATAAGTAGATCCTAGCTCCTGGTGAAAATTTCCATTCAGTAGTGTGCCCATCTCTGTTTCATTCCTTTGGTGGGGTAGAATGGAGAAGAATAGGGTTCCAAGACAAAAGATGGAGGTCTATGCTCTGCTCGAGGTTCCTAGTGAGCTGTGTAGCTCATATGTAATTCGTACTGGAGGAAATCAGAGTACAGATAATGTTTGGCACTCTTAGATCTGGGAGGACATCCAGCTTCTCTGAATCTCAGCATCCTCAGCTTTGAAATGTGGATAATACTAGATAATACCCCACACCTGTTGTGTGGTTATGAAGATTACATGAGCCTATGCACTTAGTGAGAGAATATCTTGAAATATTAGTCTTTATTCCTTTCTTCCCCCTACACTCTTGTTTCCATCTGCAGTTGACCATCAAGGGAAGCAGCATTGCTATGAAAATGAGAACCAGAAATAGTCAATGTTCCCAATTTCGATTTGACTTCCAGAACAGGTTCCTTCAGGAAGCCTTCCTCTGAGTAGGAGACATGAGTGGGAAGGAGGAAAGACGTGTCAACAGGGAATAGCTTTGTAAAATGCACTTTGTGACTATAAAATATAGAATGTGAAATTATGAGATGCAAATTCTTTAACTTAGCACCAATTAAAATTAAAAATGATGCCAAAGGGAACCAAGTTTATAATACCAGAAGACTCAGAAAGGTTGAGCTATTGGCACAAGACTGAAAATACAATGTACCAAGCCATTCTGTCGTATAACAGTAATGGCTAGAAAATATTTGCAAGACAGCTTGAACATATGAATAATTTAAACATTAAGCCAGCTCCTTTGAAGTTTCCTTACTTGCCACATTTATACTTTATTCTGTGTCTTGTCATCATAAAATTCAATAGTTTGTTTACAAAAAGCTCTCCTGTGAAATTCTACTTTAACTGTAATGGTTACTTGCCAAGTTTATATTATCCCTGAGTCCATAATATTCATTTACCTGTTTGAGATAGAAAATTACATTGAAAATGCGTTACTATTAATTCCAACCTTGGATCCTCTTGAGGTTGGAAAAAAATCTGTTTTCTTCTTATTTTAGTTACAATAGAAATATTTTTAAACACAATGCAGAATCTTAGTGTTTTCCTCATAAATACATGGTGAAATGTTATTACTATTTATTATAAAGTGAGTGAATCTCCTGTAATACGTTTAGTAAAGCTTTCATAAATTATTAAATTCATATAGAATACTTCCACCAGTATGAGACCTTACTCTTTATAAAGAGAAAATTTTTTATATATGCTAAATTTTAACTCAAGACTTAAGGAAAGTGAAGGAGAGAAGAACTGGTCGAGAAAGATATTAGCAAACCATGGGCAAGGAGGTATAGGGGAGATGGGCAAAGAAGTCAGTCTGGTGTCCAGGCAAAGTCGGATCCTTGTTGTAAAGTCTGGTGGTGGGACATAGGTGAAATAATCTTCCTATTCTTTGTAACCTCACTACTAGATCTAATCAAGTTTTAGACCAAATTCCAGAAGTTTATTAGCAAGCAGGCAGAAATGGTACTTTGAACTGCAGCTTCGGAGAGGCAGACTCGGGGCCCCCCACCAACCCCTTGCAAGAAGATGGACAGATGTCCTTGCAGGCAGAAGAGGCAGTGGAACCTACTCTGAAGTGGGGAGGTGGGGCTGGTGGGCTCTAGACATTAAATACTGTACAATCTGCATAGATTTCAGGGTTGATTGGTTCTTTCTACCTTATTCGTGAAAGGCTGGTAGAATGTTGCACTGTTTCATATGAATCATATAGCTCAAACAACACTAATTTAATCGATCTAAATTCTCTGAATTATTCTTTATACTAATTAGACAAATCTAGTGTTGATTCTGATTAGAATACTTTACAGGCTAATTAACCACCCCTAGGGGATTGAATAAAAATAATTGCTCTTATACATCAAAATACTCATGCTGAAGTATTTTAGCACGATAATACTAATAATAAAACCATTGTTTTAGATTGAACGGAAGAGTGAGGGAGTCACAGTAATTTAAAAGCTAACATCTATTAAACACTACTCATGTGCTGAGTACTATGCTACAGATCTGTTTTACCTTATTTAATAATTGCAACAACTCTGTGAATTGTTTGGATTATCCTCATGCCTCAAATGAAGAAATTGAGGCATAGGGAGATTATGGAATTCACTCAAGGTCATCTATTTAACTAGTATTAGAGCTACGTTCGAATCTAAGTTTGCTTAACACCAGAACACATACCATTTAGGAAAAGAAAGGCATTTTGAATACTAAACTGAGTAGTTCAACTCTTGACCAAATACTTTACAGATAGAAACAAATATTTCCACTGTAAGTAGATATATGTGCAGAAATCTGTTTCAGTATTTCAGGTATGAGAGGTTGAGGGCAATTAAAAGAGAGATTCAAAAATTCAGATTTTAGGAGGAAAAGGTTCCTAATTAGGAAACTGGGGAAATGGAAGGGAAACATTAACAAGGCAGAAGAAATTGGCGAAGTTTCATGACCAACCAGGTAAATGAGTTTCTATTTCCAATGTTAGAATGCCAACTACAGTATAATAATTTGGGGACAAACTTTTCTTCCCTATTCATTGAGGATGGAGATGAAGCCTGATTCTTTGTTATAATGCTCCATAAGACAAATACCAGGAACCAAACAAACCAATAAATGCCTAAGGAATAATGGCATTTATTCAAGTAAATACCAAGTAGCATCTACCACAGTGAGACGGTGGAGGAATTTCCTGTCTGCACTGCAGTGTATTAAGTGTACTGTCAAAGCACCCAGCACATGGAAGGACACAGGAATGGCACTTCACTGAGCCTGAAGATGAGGCTAGCATTGTGGGAAAGTTGACCCTTGAGTGATCCTTAAAAAATATGCTGGAGTTACATAGGTGGAAAGGGAGGGCAGTCCAGGTGGAGGAAACTCAATCTGTGAATGAAATATACTACAGGGTTTAGGGAGGAGATGATGGCCAAAATATAGACTGGGCCAGATGTTGACATGCTTTGGGTTATAATATAGGGAGTTTGAACTCTCAAGTGAATTTTGGGAGTAGGGAAGGGTGAGTAGGGGATCCCCGAAAGACCTCATGCTAACAATTTTACCACTTTTGCAAGCTTACATTTCTTGCAAGCAAAAAGGCCCACCCTACGATTTGAAGAAAATTAAATGTTAAGGATTAAGACCCAATTGAGAACTTCTCTGGATGGACTCAGAATAGTTGAAAGAGTATCATATCAGGAAATGAAGAATTTTAGAGCTGTCTGCTGCACTGATACCTGGAGTAATCCCTTGGAGTCCACAGAGATGTGTAGAACCCTTTGTATATAAAGCAGAGGAATCCTTCAGTGTTTGATGCTCCTGCCAGGAGAGTCCATGGCACTTTTTAATGGACTAAAGTGTTTTTGTGCTTGAATTATAAATCATGGAGGTCAGGATCGTTTCTCTCCAAGTCATCTACTGCTGAGCCCAACCCAATGCAGCCTGCAATTAGAGGCTCTTAATGAGAACTGCACCACAGTCTGATAGCAGTTCCAAGTCACCAGTCAGTAAATCTATTTGCATTAAAATCTAATGTTTCTTTCTTGTTTTTAATCCTCTGCTAACTGCCCTGCAGGAACAGATGTTGTTATTCTGAGACTGGCATATTATTGGAATGACTTAACTGCATCTTCCATTGCCAGCTCATTGTGTTTAGGGTTTGAAGGTTTCGCAGTGTTTCCTTTTTTTTCTTTTGATTGAAACGATGTGCCAAAAACCATATAGAAATCAGAGACCATAAGTCTTCCAAGGCACCAACTTTGCAGGAATGAAGAAGTTTCTCTGAATAGCCTGCTCTCCTTCTGTCTCTCATTTTTTCCCCCCTCAGCAGAGCTGGCTCCTAACTTGCTCTCCTCCTGTGCAACTTGACATGCTGTGTCTAACTGGCAGTGACACAGACTCATGTGAGTGAGGGAGGGGCAGGCAACAGCCTAGAGGTCCAGACCCCCAGCATTTGGACTTCATATATCTTTTCAACAGAGAGCTTTTGTTTACATACGAAACACCTAGGAGTGTTCCTCACTTTGTTTCTCTGTATAATCTCTTCCACTTTTCCTGAAACATTCAGCCCTCTTGGTAGATCTTTTGTATTCTAACATTTGATATAGATGTAAACTGTGCATTTTTCTACTGAAAGAAAAATTAACCAAACTAGTATAGTGATAATTGGCCACTGACAGCTAAATTAGGAGGGTGACTTCAGAGAATGACGAGGACTGTGGTGAACTGGAGAATGAGTTTCCTGTCTAAAGTGAGCAATCACTACTCAACTTTAGCCAACCTTTGCTTATAGACAATTTTAACAAATCTTTTGATTGTCTTTTGAGAGAAAATGAAAATATATATGTTTAGGAGAAATTTAGTGATTAGTAAATGTGGTTTGTTTTTTAACTGTGAGGAACCAGAAAATATGGCTATGGGATGGATTTGGACTGTAGGTCCCCTGATGTTTCAGTTATGATCTAGGTCCACTGGACATTTTGCAGATGAGAAAACTGAGTTCTAGAGAGAATTGACCTCCTCATAGACCTAGAATGAGCAAGAAGCAAGCAAAAGGAGAACAAGCACCCTGGTTAGAGCCCTATGTCTCAGTCCAATCTTTTGCCAGTACCTACTATTAAACAGCTATTCCTACACATATGGTTTACTTCTCAATAATAATCTCCTTCATAGATAAATGGCAGATAGATACATAGATAGATATAGATATAAATATCTTTTGTATCTTCTATTGTTATTAAAAGTGTTAGGTACACAGTAGATATTTGACTAATACATGGATGGATGGATGGACGGATGGATGGATAGATGGATCGGTAGAAAAATAAATGAACAAGTGAATTAACATAGTTTTTTAATGACAAGTATCAGTCAGATTGTGAGAATAGGATGATACAAGAATGAAGAACTCTAATATCTGGCTTATTTTAGACTTTGGTTAATTTAGCCAAATTAAATGATATCACTCTTAGAGTTTCATCAGAGTCCACATCTGTCTCTACCTATTTCCCCTCACCTCCAAAAGGAAATCTGTTTTGATTCATTAGCTTGTAAGATCATATACACATGAAAGTTTACTGTTGCAATGTTTGTGTAAAAACAACTGGAAACAAAGTAATGCAGCTCAGCAGAAGAGCAGCTATATACATCTCTATACCATGGGATATTACACAACTGCTGAAAATAATAAATTAGAGTGATTCAATGGACTTGGAAGGAGTTTCATAAGACATTACTGAGTAAAAATATCAAGATGCAGCAAAGTATAGTATCCCAAATTTCAAAAAGTCAACACCTAATATATGAGTATGTTTATTTGTACTCATATCATCCATTCTGAATTATATGTGTACAGAGAAAATATAAAATATGTATTAATTTATTAACACAGATTACCTTGTTTGAGGAGACTAATGAGAGGAGAAGAAGCATGAAGGTAGAGGGGTAACCATACAAAAAAATAAAAGTAAAAATAACTTCTTTTCCAGGCACTGAGAAAGAAAGGGAACAGGGGATCTCAAGAGCAAAATGACATCTGTTACAAAACATAAAAAAAGCTAGATTGTTCTTGTTGCACATTAGAATAGAGTTGTGCACACTTTGACCCAGCTATATTTTGTATTTTCATGTAATAAACTATATCTTTCTGTTTTATGTTAAGGACACAGTAAGACAGTCATATAGATAATAGGCCACGCTAGTAAAATTTTATTTTATGTACATCTCACTTTTCCCAAACATGTGTCCTGAAGACATAGAATATCCTAGTTGCTTGAGAAAGAAAATACTTCATTTAACACTTGTTTGTTTCATTCTGTAGAATTATATAGTGGGTTCCAACCATGATGCTGTTATTTCAGTGCGCATCGGAACAGAACCCTCTGGCAGAGCTCAGACTCTGTCTTATACATGTGCCACTCTGTCACCCACTGGTAGCTTCCTCTCCCACCTACCAGGTATAGTTTATAGCCTGATCTTTATTACCCCTCTTTCCCAAGACTGCAGTGCAGAAATCTTTACTATCTTATCATTTGCTCTCTGCTTATCTTTCTTTCTACTTCCCCGTCTCCCCTCTTTCTGTTACCGTTGGGGTGAGATTTAAACTCCGGTGTCACCCTAGCAACATGGGGTAGGTATCAACGCAGAAGTGCAATTAGTATTTTTCCTCAGTACTTCTCCACTGGCACAGCAAAGAATTACAGGTCAGCAAGAGTTAGAAGAAGTAAGATTTATTAAAAGTATAGTTTAGGAGGAGACGGGCCATGCTAAGAAAGACTGCAGCTCTGTGGAATTTGGGAGGTGAAAAGATAAAAGAAAGAAAAGACAAAGTATGCTCCAAGGGAGGAGCGGGTTCTCAGCAAAGAGGGCTGTAACCATGCAGAAGTGAGAAGGTCTGTATTATTTAGGGACTGTGATTAGTGGTTACAAAGGCATTCCTGGGTGATTGGCATGTGAGATCATTTTCATTGACTCTTGGTTGCTATATAGCTCTTTGCCTAGTGCATATGTGTTTACCTAGAACTCAGTCTATTATAATTAGGTTCATGAAATTCTAGGTATAAACATGGTATTACAATGATGGTATAATGAAGCCGAGGTTGTGGGCAGGTTAGGGTAGTACTTTCTGCGTAAGCTTCTGTGGTGGGACCAAACAATCATAGGTATGGCCCTCCCATCCTTTGTCTCAGTGATGCAGGAAGGATTCTTTAACTACCATGGGGTGTTCTTTGGGTGGTCTCTGGGCTGGGCCTCTACTCCTCTGTTCCCCTGTTGCTCACATCTGACCAGCTACTTAACATTTCTATCAAGTTTCCTTAGTATCATCTCAGAATCCTCATATGACTTCCCCAACTTGCGCGAAGAACTGAAGTCTCATTTTACTTACCTAAATCTCAGTGCTCTAGCCCCCATCTATTTGACTAGCAGGAAACTCAATCTTTGCTGTGAGTTTACCTCCTTAAATATTATCAAGGCTACTCATCATTTGCTTACCTCATTCTGAATGTCAGTCTTGGCTCCTTCCGATTGCCCACTATAAAGAGGTTTATTATGAAAGGATATAACACAAGAACAGCCAGATAGGACAAAGTAGGGGGAAAGGGGCACAGAACTGCCCTGCCCTCTTCAAGCCTGCCACTTTCCCTGAATTTCCATGTGTTCATCAATTTGGAAGCTTTTCAAATCCCCATTCTTTTGGATTTTTATGGAGGCATCTTTACATAGGCATGAGTGATTAAATTATTGGTCATTGGCACTTGATTGATTAAATCTCTAGCCCCATGCCCTTCTCAGAGGTCAGGGGTGGAACTGAAAGTTCCAACCCTATAATCAATATGGTTGGATTCCTTGGCAACCAGTTCATTTTTAAGTTACTTAGGAATTTTCCAAAAGTCATCACATTTGCATAACAAAATACACTTTTATGCTCTCGCCACTTAGGAAATTCCAAGGATTTTAGAAGCTCTGTGCTGATAACAGGGACAAAGACCAAATATATACTTCTTATTATAAATCACAATATCATACCTTCATTTTCTGTCTTTAACATAAAATCCACAGTATATTACATGAAAAAAAAGTATGATTAGGTTGAAGTATGCCCAGTAGTAATTGGATGTACAAAAAGAATAATCAAGCTCTATTCTTTGAAATTGATTGCATTTTTCTAATATCAAGATAGTAGAGGAAGGTTGTTTCTGGCATCAGTTACAGATTTTCCCAGAACAAGCAGTATCCTTCTGCTGCTAAATTTTCTACTTTGACCCTCTCTGCCTTCGGGTTAATGCCCTTTTAGAGGTTCAGGTGTTTCTTTCCTGCAATTTGTTGTCATTCTGGGCCCACTTCAGTCTGCCAAATATCTTTATACCCCTAAAATTCAGTGAGATTAGGGTCCAATCCTATATTCCCAGTTAGAATTCTTCATTTCTGTGCAAATGAGTCAAGGCAACTCCACTCCCAGCTTCATCAGAGTGAGAAGGCTGAGGAGGCTGGAAGAGAAAAAAGAAGGATATGGACATCCTGCCCTAGTGATGTCTACATCCCAATTTTTACTTAGCCAAAGTGCCCTGTTATCCTTCGCCACTCAAAACAAAATCTTCAAATGTGAAAAAAAAAAAAGCCTTACGGAAGTAAATTTTCAAATTTTAGAAATTTGTGCAAGGAGGCTCATATTTGGGGAAGATTATCATATAATCCACAGAATCCTAGTAAGGTGAGTTAGAGCAGAATGATTGGAAAATGAGATTCAGAATCTGAAAATTCTCCATATCATCAGTAGAAACAGCCAGCTTTTGTATGGCAATAGCTTATACATCTTCGTGAGATCATCAATGTTGTCCCACAAAATTTCATGCTCAAACACTTGGCCTATTCAGTAATCACACATCCGTACCTTTTACCCCAAATATTATTGTTATCAGCATTTGGGTTCTTGGATTCCCCAATATAGAAATCGAGAGGACACCCCAGAAAATTTTCCAGGCAAATTTTATTAAGATTTTGCTCGAGCTCAAGGCACACGACACAGAGGAAAGGAAGGTCCTCTGAACTGACCATTTGCTGGCTTTGTTTGGCTGCTTTTATAAACTGGGGACAAAGTGGGTTTGCCGGTAAAGCTGTGTTTTTTTGAAAATAGAGGCTTCCTCCACGCCTACCTTGCCTAGTAACTATGTTTGCCCCTGCACTGTGCGGGCAAGATGGCAGACTGCTCATGGCCACCTTCGAAAGTCACATAGCGGTCAAACCTTGGTTAACTGTGCATGCGAAATAGTGGTTTCAACATCTGTATGGAAGTCAAGGGTCAGAATGGAGATCATAATCAGCTCTTTCTGCATGTTTATGTAGGGGTTAATGGAGAGGTGGCAGTCTTATGCTCAGATTATCGGTGTTCCTCCTGGTCATCGGGCATTCCTTCGGCCTTAGGCCCAAGTCCCTATGCTGTCTCATTATGACCCTATTGTTCACCAAAGGACCTAAAATCATTTAAAGTTATGTAGGAACAGAAAAACTTAAAGAGATTAAAACTGAGGGATATAGGGGTCTCAAAAGTTATTATGTTTTAAAAATATTATATGATAAAAACAAAGGAACATACATAAAGAATATTTCTAGAGTATCAGGCACAGCTGAGCAGTGAAAGTCATACAAAATAGCACACACTAGGACAGTAAGATTAATTTCTGTGGGTCTAACCTACTTTTTTTGAAAACTCTGCTCTGTTTTACTGGACCCAACCAGGTCCAATTACTCAGTAGTTGCCAGCCAAAAGACAAATCTGAGATTTGTCTGAGCAGGATCATGCTTTACTACCTGCTGGCAGCAAGGACATACAAAGTGTGTGTATATGCAGGGGGCAGGGGGGTACTACTGTCCCAAATCAGCATGTCCTGAACAAAGGATTGAATTCATCTTTATTCAGGAAAATTATGTATAAACATCGATAACTGTCATCATCACATGTAAGGGTGGGGACATCTCTGCACATGCGCAGTTAGAAAAGATGCCTATACATGCATCACCTCTTCAAAGGTATCAGAAAATCTCTGCTCCTGGGAAGAGATTTCAGTATTATAATGAGAGTATAATAAGAAAAGTTCCTGAGGAGGTCAGTAGAGGGTCTTCTAGAAGCTTGGGCCAGCCCCGAGCAGTTTGAGCTAGATTAGCCCCCTGGTTCTGCAAATCATTCTGGGTGTCTCCCGGTAAAGACAGGTCTGGCAATTGTCAAAGTCAGGGATGGCATAAATATAAAAGAAAGTTTATCTAATTAAGTTTTAGCCCTCCTATTCAACTCTTAGCAAATCACAGGATGTGGTTGGTACACCTTATAATAATTAGGGTGATCTAAGTGAGTTTACAGGTTAATCTAACCAAAGTTATGAATTCCAAATAAAAGTTAGTTTATGCTAGGCTACTTGCACGATCTGCAAGGCTGTGTGTGTGTGTGTGTGTGTGTGTGAGTGTGTGTGTGTGTGTGTGTGTGTCTGTTAGGTTACATTTGAAGTATCTTTTGAACTGCAATTTATGGCCTAAAACTCTCAGCTTTTAGAGAGTGCCTAATGAACAACCACAAAATTACCTGAGAAACTTCTTGTGTGATAATTTATTGACAAAATTAGAAAAATCTTTTTATCCATGAAGATTCAAATTTCAAAATGCTATATTCCTTAACTACCAAGAGAAAAGAGAGGAAAACAGAGGCAAATGTAATTCTTTGTTATACAACTTTGGCCAAAGTATCCATTTTATAAACTGTTAACCTTCATAAGATAAGAGAGTTATGAGCAATACAGAAGCCTGGAGAATCCCTGCAGAAATTACTTACTAGATATCCCTCAGAAAAATTATAAAATTAGCCTATGCACAGGTTGTGCAGGAGCTATTTAGACATGAGCAAAGCTCACAATGTTTCCTGAGAATAGTATGCTTCCCTGAATGTGACCATGAGAATTCTCAGACAAGACACGATGCCTGGGGAAAACTCTAAATGGGGGAGGCACTCGGACTTTTGGGCATTGGTAAATTCATTGTGTTTTACAGTGCCAGTCCTCTCAACCACTAGAAACCCAGTACCATCTTCATCAAAGCATTATGCTTCCCCATGCCATTCAGTACAGCTTGGCAAACTTTATCTTTATAGAGGACAGATAGTAAATAGTTGAGGTTTTGTGGGCAAAAGACCACACATCATTTCTGTCAAAGCCTCTCAATCCTGCAGTTGGAGTGTGAAAGCAGCTATAGACAAGAGATAAATTTGGCCCGGGGGCCGTACTTTGTGGACCCCTACACTATAGGCAAGATAAATTTCAAGATACTTAGCTTGACATTGAAGCCTCCTCACTTTCAGGCCCTAATCTGCTTTCATAATTTTATTGATCAACATTTCTTTCAACAGATAGTAATTAAGTTCCTGTTATGTTACAGGTACTGTGCTGAGCAATGGGGATACACAGGGAATATGGCAAAGTCCCTGCACTCAGGGGCTTACCATTTCTGGATCAAAAATTAAATACACCTTATGTGATACTTTAATGGTAGATACATGTCATTATACATTTGTTCAAACTCATAGAATGTGCAACACCAAAAGTGAACCCTAGCATAAACTATAGACTCCAGATGATGATGTGTCAATGTAGGTTCATCAATTGTAACAAATGTACCACTCTGGTGGGGAATATTGATAATGAGAAATCTCTGTATTTTCTGCTTAGTTTTGCTGTGAACCTAAAAATACAATAAAAATAAAATCGATTAAAAAAACTAAGTATTCAATCATCAATTCATTTGAATGATAATGAATGCTTTGAAGTAGACATACACTGGGTTATTTCTTCTTATATTAGTCTACCTGCCCAAAGTACAAGCTCCACTCCTATTTGTTTATCCATTTCTTATCCCTTCTTCAAACCTCAGCAAAAGTCCCATTTTCTACCCTAACTCTTCCTCAGTTAATTTAGGCCTCATTTATTGGTCGATAAATATTGTTCAGGCACCTGGACTAAATACTAGGGATTGGCAATAAATAAGAAAGGCACGTTCCCTGTCTTCATGGGGCTTGCTATTTGGTCTTCAAGAAATCTCCTTCCTTGACCTGCATTAGTACTTACTGTATATACCATTCATTGCGCATACAGTATAAACTAACATGTCTTTGATGCTTAGGTTCTCTCTCCATGTAAATTATAAGGGGTAGTTTATTTCATGTATGTATTCCTCAGTGCCTGATACCAGGAGAAAGAAAAATATCATGGAATAGCAAGCAGGAGTTTTGAATATTCAAAAGCAATAATCTTAAATTCATGTTAAATAAATCAATAGACGACAAAAATTGGTGTCAAAAATACAGATGGAAGGTTAGTGAGTTTTAAAAGTGGATAAAGAAAGATACAGTTATCTAAATCAGGGTTGGCAAACTTTTTCTGTAAAGGGTCAGGTAGTAAATAACTGAGACCGTGTGGGCCATACATGCGTCTCTGTCACATGTTCTTCTTTTTTTAAAACCCTTTAAAAATGTAAAAAAAAAACATTCTAAGACTAGCAAAAGCAAGCTATGGAACCAGCAGTTTGCTGGTCCCTGATCTACGCAGATGGAACAATCAAAGGAAAGCTGTCAGTTATTCCCATCTGTTTAATCTGGGAAGGCTCTGGGGAGGCGGTGCTGGTATTTTGAGACCTTGAGTGAGAGCCGAGCTTTGGCTTGACCGCAAGGTAGCAGGGGAGAAGAATGACCTAATGGAAAGGAGCCGGGCCGAGAGTCAACAGACCTGAATCTGAGTCCTGGCTCTACCGCTATCTGTGTGGCTTTGGCCAAGTCCCTCCCATGCCTCCAGTAACTTCTGTGAGTTATCGCCATGAAAAATGAGCAGAAAAGCAACTTATTGTGAGAATAAGATGAGATCATATCAACGCACTTTGGAAACTGACAAGCATCCCAGAAAGACCTTGATAAAATTAGTAAAAGCCAAAACTGTAAGCTAAACTTGAGGATTCCAAATTCAAAATGTCACATTATTTAGCTAGCAAGAGAGGAGGCGAAATGTGAGAGTCAAATATGATTCTTTATTGTACAGCTTTGGCCAAAATAGCTATTTTATAAGCTGCAAGCCTTCAGAAGACAATAGAGTTGTGAGCAGTAAAGACAGCTGGAGATTCCTGAAGAAGAAACAGAGAGCCTGTTGAAATAACACCACAATTGTGTGGAGAAGCTCTCAACCCTCACATGGGCTCCCACAAATGTCTTTGCTACCGTAGTCTGTGTGATACCCTAGGGTTGTTCTGTCATCCAACACCTGATACAGAGGTGCTATCAGAGGTGTGGTCTGAGATAGAAACCTGCTGATCTTCAGACAAAGAAAACTTAAAAGGAAAAAAAAAAGATCTGGGAGACAGAACAACTTTTGGTTTACAACTTTTGACTTCGACTAGCAGAACCTGATATAGTCCTCTCTTTTCTCCAGAAAAATACTGTTAAAGACAAAAATAAAAAATAAAAAAGCCCCAAATATGCCCCAAAACTTAATATTGAAAAGATTGGAACAGTCAGTTCACAAAATTTGAAAAAACTATTCATTAACTAAGATGGCTGATGGAGTGGATTAAGAGAGACATTTGGTGGCATATCCACTCATATTTGTTTTGTGATACAGAGTGCCATCAGTCCAAATGACAGTAAGAAAGCTCTTCTAACTGTCCTTCCCTTGGAAGCCTTACTCAGCATTATGGGTCGAATTGTGCTTCCTGCCCAAAAGTATATGTTGAATTCCTAACCTCCATTACCTCAGAATGTGACTTTACTTGGAAATAGGGTCTTTAGAGAAGTAATCAAGTTAAAATGAGGTTATTAGGGTGGATCCTAATCCAAATGACTGGTGTCTTTATAAAAATGGGGAAATTGGACACAGAGGCAGATATGGACAGAAGGAGGAAAAAGTGAAGAGACACAAGGAGAATGTCATGTGAAAATCAAGTGATGAAGTGAAGCAACTATAAGCCACGATTGCTAGCACATCAACCAAAAACTAGGAGAGAGGCATGGAATGGATTCTCCCTTGCAGCCCTCAGAAGGAACCAATCCTATTGACACCTTAATTTCAGACTTTCAGCTTCCAGAACTGTGAGAAGCTTCAACTGTTGTTGAAGCTACCAGTTTGTGGTACTTTGTATATTAGTTTCAGGAAACTATTATCAGGTATTTAAGACTTGCAACAATGGCAGGTCTCCCTCTACTGTGAAACGAATACTTTTTTGAGGCAGCAGAGTACTCCTTTCCCAACTCCATTCATATACAGCAAGAGTTGAGAACACATTGACCTAAGCCAATATGGCTGCTCACAATTTCCAGGTTCTTTTGGTGAATACCAGCAAGTTCCAATGATTAGAGGTCTGTGAGAGCTCTATGTCTGCTCCACCACCTCACTTCCTGATGGATGTTACAGTGAAAGCAAAAATCTCAAATCAAATTCTAGCCCACATGAAAATACATACTAATGACCAGAAACAAAACCAGATATACAATTGGGCAAAGTCATAGCCTCCTGTCCTTTAGGCACTTAATCAGTACTTAGTGTGATATTTTCACTCAAACCAAATACTGTGATCCTAGAAGCATAATTCAGCAAAAGATTGAGTCTGATCAAATAATGGAGCTCTCCATCAAGTAATGGGCCCACATCCAAATAAACTTGGATTCTGAAGGAGCCACTGCAGAGTTGGCTCAAGAAGTAGAAAACCTGATCTGAAAAGTAAGCCCATCAAAGAAACTAAAGTTACCTGGGCATTACCTCCTAAAAGATGTTCACCCAGAAAATTTTATTGTTGTCAGTTCAAACTTTCAAGGAACAGATAATCTCCATGCAATATAAATTGTTTCTGAATAGTAAAAATAATAATAATAATAATAACATTTTAAAAGTCTACTACAACTAAGAATCATCTTGATACCAAAACTTCACAAAGATAGCACCCACAAAAAAAGAAACTATGAAAAAAACTAAAACAAAACCAACTATGAACACAAATTCCAAAATGATAAATAAAAGAGCAGCCAATTGAATGAAATCATATATTAAAACATCATTCATCATAATAAACTAAGGTTACCAAGGAATGCTGAAGTATTTTAATACCAAGAAACCAGTTAACAAAGTACCTCATAGATAGACGTGCAATAATCTCAGTAGACACTGAAAAGACACTTACTAAAATACAACACATATTCAGAATAAAAACTCAAAGAAAAGTAAAAACAGAAAATGATCTTGACATGGCAAACATCATTTGTCTGAAATAAGTCATGTCTTATGAGTCAAACATTGGACAGTTCCTATTAGAATCAGGAAAAAGGCAAAAATGTTTGCTATCACTATTATTTAACATTTTTTACAGAAATCTGGCTGATTAATGAAATATAAAATATAAATTAGTTATGAGTATTGCAGAAAAGCAAAATTATTATTAGAAATATGATTATATACCTAGAAAATCCAATGAATAACTACATAGCCATTTGAATGTGAAAACTTAATAAAATGCCCAGATAATATATATGGATACACAAATCTGTAGATTTCCCAAGTAACAGCCACATGTACTAAGACAGCATAATCAAAAAGATTATATTCACAATAATAAAAAATGCAGAATATTTTGGAAAAGCCTAACGAGAAATATACTGATTCGTTATGTAAAAAACTATCAAATATTACTGAAACCTATATAAATAGTGGCTCGCGACATTTCCTACAGACATTTTCAACTTCCCATAAGTGTCACAAGAGAAGGAGTCATGTGTGTTTTGGATTTTAATTAGATGTGCAATGGATAAAACAGCACCTGGCACACACTACATGTATTAGTCAGCTATCATTAAGTTATGCTACATAAACAAACAATGCCAACATCACAGAGGCTATAACAACAACGGTTTGTTTTCCACTCACATTATATGTTCTTGACAGTTTGGCTGTGGCGCTCCATGTTGTCTCTACTCAGGGACTTGAGATAAAGGAGTGGCCTCTCTCTGGACATGCTTTTCTTAGAGCAGAGAAAAGAACAATGGCTGATTAAGCAATGGCACTTAAAACATGATGCTCAGAGAAATAAGTCAGAGAAATATAAATACCATATGATTTCACTTATATGCAGAATCTAAGGAACCAAAAGAACAAACTAATCGAAAACAGACTCAATCTGGTGACAGCCAGAGGGGAGGGGGTTATGGGGACTGAGTGAAAGGAGTGAAGGTTAAAGAAGTACAAATTAATAGTTGATAGGTCACAGGGGAGCACAGCGTAGGGAATGTAATCAGCCGTAATGCAATGGTGACGTGTAGAGCCAGAGGGGTGATAGAATAATCGGAGGATCATTTTATAAACTATATAAATGTGTAACCAATGTACTATTTACTTGAAACTAATAATAAAATAAAATAAAATGCTGAAGCACACACACACACACACACACACACACACACACACACACTGTCTTCAGATATGGCACATATCACTTCTAATCATGTTCCATTGGCCAAAGCAAGTCATATGACAGAATCCAATTTCTTTAAGATTAATTCTCTCACAGGGAGGAACACATAATTTTAAATGGTTTCCAATGAATTGAGTGTTCAATGGAAATACATGGACAAATTCTTTAGTGTAGATAGTTTTCTACATAAATGAAGGATTAAATAAAGGACTAAGTAAAATAAGAAGCAAAAATATAGGAAAATATGAAAACTCACATAACTGTGATAATCATGATTGAACTAGTTTTAAAATATGGTCTAAATTTTCCCTGATATAACATCAGTCAAACTAAACTAAGAAAAATTAAGCCATGCTATCCTTTGCAGCATCTTAGAGAACATAACTGAAGAAATGTTGGCAGACCCTTCATTAAGTCCACTGATAGAATACAAGAAGCAAAGAAACTGTCGGAAATGTAAGGAGAAACTAACATAACTACAGTTACTGGGGGAGTTGTTAATATAACAGCTTTAGGCTTTGTCAGTTCAAATAGACCAAATACACACACACACACACACACACACACACACACACACACACACACACACACACACAAGAAAATCCTGCTAGTTTTCAAAGAATAGGAACAATGCAGACCACATTCTCACATTCTCTAACCACAGTGTAATAAACTCAGAAATTCATAACAGAAGAGTTTTTACAAACACTAGAAATGTTAGACTCTCTTAAACAACTCTTGAGACAAAGAAGAAATTAAAACTATGAGTATACACTATTTTAGAAATTATGACAATAGGAATAGGATATATAAAATTTAGGCACTGTGACAAAAGATAAACTATGGAAAATTAATAGCACTTAGATCTTATTATTAAACAAGAAAGACTGAGAGTACGAAAGTCCTTATATCCATATAAGTGTCCAATTCATTGAGCTAAAAGAAATCAAGAGAATAAATCTAAAAACTGAAGGTAGAAAAAAATAGATAAATATAAAATTATTTAAAAAATTTATTTAGAAAACTAAAAAGTATTGAAATTGATGAATAAAAATTATGTATTCTTTAAAATACATATATAATAGAACAAGTTCTGGACAAGGTTAAAAAAGAAAAACATTAAAGCCCCTTTAATAAATAGGCATATATTACATCTACATCAGAAATAAGGAACAGAAGTTTAACTTGTAAAAAAGCAAAAGCAAAAACACAAATATGAGCATCAGAAATATATGTAACCACAATTATAAAAAAAGATTTAGAATTTATTAAAAATACAATTAATAACTAACTACATGCTACTAGATTTGAAAAGTAATAATTTTATCAAAAAAATTTCACTATTAAAAATTTCCAAATAAGAGGTCAAAACATTCAACAGACTAATAATGATGGAAGAAGCTGTATGTGTGTGTATGTGTGTGTGTGTGTGTTTGTGTGTGTGTGTGTGTGTGTAACAACCATTTTTCAAATGGCACCAGGTGCAAATAGCTTTCATAGATGACATTTTTCAAACTTTAAAAGAACAGGTATTCTGTACAGGTTTAACTTTGCCAAAATATTAAAAAACAAAACATGGAATACTTCAAATTTTACTTAATAGGGCTGACATAACTGTGATACAAAACTTGAAGAGTTAAAGAAGTTAAATGTGTGAGCACACCCACAGAGTGCTATACATCAGTCAGAAACACAGCAATATGCTTGGGTTCTAAACTCATAGGGCTTAGTTTAAATAGTAAAAACAGAATGAGATCTATAACATGATAAATTAACAAAACATACCACATGACAATAATATACATTTTCAAAGGACTCAGTCAAATAAATATACATTTAAAACATTAAAATAGTTATTGGAGGATGGGGAAGAGAAAGGAAGCAATAGGGTATGGGGATAAATAAATATGCTACAAACTAAAGAGTCTGAATAACTCAATGCTCTATACTACATATTATCTTTAAAAAAAAAAACAAAACAAAACTAAGAACACTATAAACTAAATCTCCAGTAAGAATATAGATGCAGAATGTTAAACATTGTCAAATATAATACACAAAAGCCAGGTAGAGTTTATATAGAAATTAAGGTATATGGCTAAATGTTTAAAAATTAATTGACCAAGTTAAAAAGAGAAAAGACATAGTATGCCCTTGATAGATGCAAATAAACATTAAACAATTTTCCAACACTTAAGCTTGATTAAAACTTATGGAACCTTGAAATGATACTAATAACTTATCTGAGTTCAAATAGCCAACATTTAACAGAATGGTTAAACACCAGAAACATTTCCATTAAAGTCAGACACGACACTAATAATATATTCAATATCAGATCAGTGCATGTGAGGAAAAACTAAAGAGAACCAGGTGATATCAAAAATTAAGTCATCAAAGATTTTGATATTGTAAACATTAAAGTCCTTTCAAATTTATTGCAATGTTTAACCA
>NW_011888825.1:4170992-4177148 GCF_000151845.1 Pteropus vampyrus | reverse complement strand
CTCATAAAGTTGTATATATCACTACAGATCAGGTTTTGGAAAAATAGCTAAATTTGTAAGAAAATGTTCAAAATAGATAATGTTCTGCAAGAAAAATAAAATATGATCAAATTTTTAGAATTTGATCACAAGTACACACAAGTACACACATATGTATATACAAATATCATATAAAAGTGACTGAGAGAAAAAAATGAAAACATTAACAATGTTTATTACTGAGTAGCAGGATATGGAGTAATTTTTATTCTCTTCAATACTATTTTCTAAATGTTACTAATTACTAACTGAATTTATGTTAACTGAATTTCCTCATAATCTGCTCACATCTAATAGACCTGAGAAGTAACTGACCCAACTGGCCAGTAATTTATGATAGAGTCTATGTGTAAAGCTGTGCTCAAATAGAGATAAGAGTTAATAGCTGAATAAATCAGATTCTCTCTCTGAATAGTTTGAAATGGAAAATGTCACACAAATGGTATGTAGAAAGAGAGGCCACGAGGTAGCAAGGAGCCGTGTGTGTGCCACATCAAGCCAAAATATAAGAAATGAGAAACTACGTATGAAAAGAAGTAGCAGGTAGAGAAAAATCAAGGTTAGTAATTAGTTACAGGAAGTAAAGTAGACAGAAAAGAAACACGTGGAGAATAAAAATCCATGAACTTCAGCTGTTTCAGGTCCTACAAATGCTTTGGATCTCATACCAGTCCTGGAGACCCAATAATACCATGGCTATTGGCCTTAGATACTTATGAAACATCTTTCTCTCTCATCGACATTTACAATTTAAAATCAAAACAGTTCACAACATATGAAAATAGTATGTTCTGTACAAAAAAAATAAAATAAAAGAGTCTATAAGCCCTAAAAATAAAAAAGGGAAACTCTCAAATGTTAATGTTAACATTTGTTATCTTTAAGTAGTGGAATTATAAGTAATTTTTTTAAATTTTTTATACTTGTGGCATTACTCAAATTTTCCACCATGAATATATAGTACTTTTACAATCATTTATAAAACAAATAAATGCTATTTTTAATGGCATGTGTGTGAATATGTTCTATTGACCTCACTCTGATAAAAACCTTCATAAATTTCACCACTAGTTTTCTTGCTAAACAAAGACCAAGACCTTTGCTGATATGCATCTATTTCCCATATTTTTTTTACAACTAAACCAAATAATCAACTGTAGTTGTTCTGGGCCAAAGTTTGTATCCAAGGTCAATAGATTTCCCCTGAAGTGACTGAGTGAATCCAACATACTTAGAATGGTCACCCACTGACTCATCGAGTAAGTATTAGTGTTCTGAAACAAGAAATATGTATCTATTTGGGCATTGAGGACATTTGTTTATGAAGCAGTCAGTTTGCTCTAAGAATCTTGGTTAAATAAAGTTGTAGAAATAGGGCTTCACATCAGAGTATTCCACTCTTCTCATGTGACAGTATTCTGGAGTCAGGCTTTAAAAGCCCATTCCTCCAGAGTTCTTTTTCACCCTCCTCTTCGAAAAAGGAGAAGCAGCCCCAAGCAGACAATCTAAAAGGGAGAGAAACTTAAAGAGGGCACTCCAAGTGGAAGTAAGTATTCAATCTCTTTCTCCACTCTCCCAAAACTGCCACCACTGTCCTTCCCAGATCCAACCTTAGGTCCCTGTTCTGTGACCTTGACTCCTGTCAAATATTCTCTTTGGGAGGAAATATATATGGTGGAAGCTTGAAAGGGCTTTAAAACTAAGTTGTATGAGATCTTGAGTAAGATATTTAACCTTTTTGAGCTTCAACTTTATCTATAGAGTGAGGGGGTTGAACTTGTCATGAAGTGATCCAGAATGTTCCAGCAGCTCAAGGATCTATGCATAAGAAGCTATAAAAATAATCAGGCCCTACCAGGGAGGACACAGATGCCATGATGCTTCCCAGGCCTGCTGTCTCCGAGAATATTTGAAGCAACCCGGATGACACTCCTATAAACACAGATACCCCTTCTTTACCACTCAGCAAAGCTTTCCTCTGTGTACTTTTACTGTTCTTTGCCTACAGTTTTGCCATTGAAAATATACTGCTGAGAGTTGGGAGTTTGCTACATTCAGACGACCCTCCAAACTCTGAGTTTTGATCTTATTAAAATTTTGATATGTGTTTTCAAGACACAGCTAACAAAATAACTATCTGGTTCTAAAAGTCCTGAACTTTAAAAGGCTTCTCAAGTACCAACTCATGCTCCAAAGATAAATTTGAAAGGAGTGGAGTCAAAATGAATCATAAACATGTGGATTAAATTTCCCACAAGTACCCAACCTTTGAAAACTGAGAGAAATATGCTTGGGGAAAAAAATCTTAATTCTACAAAACTCAAAATCATCTCTAAAAGAATGAGACATTTTCCAAATGCTTGAGTAAAAGGGGCAACACGTCAATTTTATCTCCTTTGATCTGATCTGCAGAGTCGAGATAATCCAAATGGTTATTTGCTATACTTTGCACATCCTTGTGAATGCCTACCATCATGAGATACAACCTCGGGGTCCTGAGATGATGTGAGAGCACAGATCTGTGAGCCCATCCTGGTGCATGGTTTGCCAATCTTCTCATCAACCCAAGAGCCCCACTCTCCTTGGGGCAACTCCCAGGATCATAATGGTCAGATCCGGTCTAAATTTCTAAATCCGATATTGTTAGTGATAACAAGAGAAGAAAGTGAGAAACAACACTTTCGGGGTTTTAGATTTTAGGAAATGCTTGCCATAGCAATACAGTGGACAAAAAGGACCATATTCAGAAGCTTAGCACCCACCCTCACCAGGGTTCTAGCCATCTTTGTTTTTTTCTTTACTAGAAAACTACTCATAAGAATTTTCCATAGTCTGTCTCTACATTCTCATCAACCACGCACTGCCAAATCCCTTGAAATCAGGCTCTTGACCTGTCATTGTCTTTAGCACTTGGAAGCATTGGACACATTGAACCACTGTCTACTTTTTGAACCTCTTTTCTTCCTAGTTTCTGGAACAGGACACATTCCTGGTCCTCCTCTTCTTTTTGCTATGCTTCTGTTCTTGCTGTTCTTACTGTTTCTCCCATTTCATCCACTTCACTTCCTGAGGTGGCCAGCACTACTACCAATGAAGTCACTGCTCACTCCAACCTTCAAGGGCCTATGGTATCCTGTCCCAACTTTTTTCTCCAACCTTATTTATTATTCTTCACCTACTGTAGTTTATTCTCTGATTAAACTAGACTTCCTGCTATTTCCTTTTTATGCCAGGGGATTTCCCATTACAGTAGGTTCACTCTTATTTCCCTTCCACACTGGGCAAAAATCTTACCAATTCACCCAGATTGCCTTTAAATGCCAAGTACTTTCTGATATTTACCAGTTTGCACTCCCCTCAACAAAGTGCTAATTTCCTTCTAAAAACCCAAAGCACAATGCATTTTGTATCATCCCCTTATTTACAGCTCTTATCATATCACATATTACAATTCTTTATTTTATCTCCCTTACCATAAAGAGTGCTCCCTGAGACCAGAACATTGGCCCTTGTACTTTTGTATCCCACCAAGAGTCAAAAGTTTTGCACAATGCTGTTTATTGAAAGGAGAGAGCCCTTTTCTGAGGGCACTAGCCTCCTTATCTACAAAATTGGCAGGTTTAGCAGTATATGCTCTAAAGGCACTACCAGCACAGTGTTTTATAGAGCAGTGCCATTTCAGCCATCTCTGCTTCAACTGGAAGCTGAAATACCAAGTGAGAATACAACTTTGAACTGATGTAATGAGGTAAGAGAGAAAGCATTGAGATTTGAAGTCTACTAATAAATATTTCCTAAATGTTCCCCCCGTAAGAGTGTACAGAGCTTGAAATTAATAGTGCTGTTTTTTTGTTTTTTTTTGTTTGTTTGTTTTTAATGAACCACACACCCCAGTTGGTCAGGACAAGATAAGGTGAGAAACGTCCCATTCTGCACAAAAGCAATTTCTCTAAATAGCTTCAAATTGATTTCCTAAGAATTAACTTATAAAAGTGTTTTTTAAGCCTTCCAGATAGACCCAGTCTATTTTATAAACATTTTCTCAGATTTATGTCTGGCCTATAAAAACCAGGCTGGGACTTTGGTTAAGGGCAGGAAGAATCATATTTGGCTCCAATACCCTGGAGCTCCACCATAATACTATTTGCGTAGCCAACGCTGGGGGCCTTCCTCCTAGGTGAAACTTCCTTATAAGGAGGTCTTTTTTTATATACTTCAATAGCTATCCCCACTTTGGAGAGCATCCAAGATGGATTGTCCTTATACCTAGCTCTATAGCCAAGAGAGATATAGTGAGGTCCCAGTTTATTTAGACAAAGCTTTGATAACCAGAGTCAACTATTCTTTCTCAGCTCAAGGCTTATAGTGCAGCCAAAAGTCTGCAAGGAGCAAACACACTTGTAAAACATAGAGTTTGTGAGCATTTGGGGAAACTGTCACCTGTAAAACTGCACAGGCATATGCTGCCTGAGTCATCTAAGTTAAAAGAAGGAACTTTGGATCAAAGATGGTGGGTATGGTAGATTTAGGGACTCCTAATGGGGTCACAGTGAACATATTTGGGCTTGAGGGAAAATAAACTTGTTCCTGCTGATCTCTGTGGGAACCAAGCACAGAAAACATTAGGATGGAAAGATAGGGGAAGTCTAATTGATGGAATGACAAGTGTAATGTAATTGATCTCTCTTCATTTAGAGATTTTTTTTGCTTATATTCTGGCCTGCTTTGTAGTTCATTTCAGAAAGCTTTAATCAGTAACTGTGAACCCTGGGAAGACTTGCTTTTTTGAAGTAGCTGAACAGAGAAGACACTTGAATCCCAGAGTCAGTGAAAATAAGGTAAAAACAGAAGTTCTGTCTCCAGATCTAGATGGCACACTGAGCTCACATTGCAACCTTTTCCTCCTGCCCCTAAACCTGGAAACAGCAGAAGAAAATAAAAGAGTATGTAATTATACTAAAAAACAAGGGTGCCCTCAGAGGACACCCTTGGAAATTAGTAGAAAATACTGAAAGAGAGAAGACAAGGATAATTAGATGGCAGAAGAAGAAAGGTGCAGCTTCTCACTCTCCCCATGCCCTACCCCAGCAACATCTCACCATCTTGTTCAAGTTTTAAGACCATAACTTAAACTGATTATTAACCAGTTCTCTAGAAGACCCCCACCAGGAATAATCATGTCGTGCTCCACTTCTCTGTGGATCATAGTCCCTTTCAGATGTCCAAGTTAAAATGACAAATTATCACTGGGACTCTTTTCCCCATATTTTATATTCTCTTTAGTCTGACCCAATTCACCACACACCCCCTTGTTCTAAAACCTTCTCAACACCATCTCTAGAACTCCTGATTTTTGATCCAAAAGCTCTCCTTATACCCTCAATCTCTTCTTGGAAAGCCCTTGCATATTCCTTACCCAATTAAAACCTGATGTCCCCCGATGATACTGCTATTTCTGCAAATTTCTCAAGTTGCTGTTTTCCTCCTAAATCCATATGTACCAAGACCGAAAAGAAGTCTTCTTTTCTTCCATTGCCTCTTTCAAACCATTTCTCCTGCTTCAAAAGTCCAAACTTTACAATGGGAAGGTACAGTAGTTCTCTTGTACCATCCTTGTCACAGTGCTAGCACTAGTTCCATCTTGTTATATAAAACAGGAAAGATTTGAACCAAAATATTAATAGGGAGCATTTGTATATAATGAGGTATATGGGTGATTGTCATTTACTTCTTTGTACTGTTCTGTTTTACTTAATATTCATTGTTTTTGCTCAACTTTATTATTTCTTTTTTAAAATTATTTCTTCAACATATAATTCTTCTTCTAATTTTCTGTTGCTAAATTTATGAGATGAATGACTAATTCATTCACTTTCAATCTTTCATGTTTTTTTCTATTATGTAAACCTGAATCTCACATGTTTTGACACATTGAGATAATTATTATGTAATTTTAGTTGTTTCACAATTTTCAATACAATTTTCTTAACCACTTATTGTAAGTGTATTTATTTATTTCCCAAAGAATAGGGAACTTTTCTTTTTACTTTTTAAAAAATGTGCATTGTGGCTGAGGGATATAATCTGTATGATCTCAATTATGTGGTGTTTTAGTCA
>NW_011888825.1:4164593-4170942 GCF_000151845.1 Pteropus vampyrus | reverse complement strand
ATTGCCTCTTTCAAACCATTTCTCCTGCTTCAAAAGTCCAAACTTTACAATGGGAAGGTACAGTAGTTCTCTTGTACCATCCTTGTCACAGTGCTAGCACTAGTTCCATCTTGTTATATAAAACAGGAAAGATTTGAACCAAAATATTAATAGGGAGCATTTGTATATAATGAGGTATATGGGTGATTGTCATTTACTTCTTTGTACTGTTCTGTTTTACTTAATATTCATTGTTTTTGCTCAACTTTATTATTTCTTTTTTAAAATTATTTCTTCAACATATAATTCTTCTTCTAATTTTCTGTTGCTAAATTTATGAGATGAATGACTAATTCATTCACTTTCAATCTTTCATGTTTTTTTCTATTATGTAAACCTGAATCTCACATGTTTTGACACATTGAGATAATTATTATGTAATTTTAGTTGTTTCACAATTTTCAATACAATTTTCTTAACCACTTATTGTAAGTGTATTTATTTATTTCCCAAAGAATAGGGAACTTTTCTTTTTACTTTTTAAAAAATGTGCATTGTGGCTGAGGGATATAATCTGTATGATCTCAATTATGTGGTGTTTTAGTCAGTAAACATAAAGGTTTCGTGTGCTTTTGAACAGTGGGGGAAAGGTCTGGGTTCTGGTCAAGATGGCAGAGTAGAAAAATGCTGTGCTGCCTCCTCTTGTGAGTAGATAAAAATTATAACTAACCTACAGAACAATCATCAGTGAGAATTGCCTGAAGTCTAGCTGAACAGAATTCCTTTAAATAAGAACATATAGAAGAAGCCACCCCCCGGCTGGTAGGAGGGGCAGAGATGCTAAAAGGGTGGATCCCACACCCACATATGGCAGTTAAAAATTGGGAAAGATATCTCAGCTGTGGAGGTCCCTCCGGAAGAGCAAGGGGTTTCAGCTCCACACCAGTCTCCCCAGCCTAGAGCACCAGTGCTGGAAAAGAAGTCCCCATAACTTCTGGCTGTGAAAACCAGTGGAGTTTATGGCTGAGGGAGACAGAGGATTGTGGGATTCACAGACATTCCTCTTAAAGGGCCCATGCCCAGACTTAGTCACTGATGGAGTCACTGGCTCTGAGCTCCAATGCTGGGGCAGCTGCTTGAGTTGTACCAGGAACATACAGGGAGGTGCTGAGGTGTCGGGCTTCAGGGCGAGAGAGCTGGAGGGGCAGCTTTCTCCTGAACAGAAGTGCTAGCAGTATCCATTGTTCTATTGTTGAGCCCTCCCCCTTCAGCCTGCAGATGCCATCTGAGTTGCCGTCAATCTGGATAACACAGGTCACTCTGCCCAGGTGATTTTCTGAGACTCTGCCTCTCCCAACTTGTGGGCCCACTCAAGCCACTTCCAGTAGTATATTTCATACAAATAGGCTGTCTTGGTTCCTGCTGTGGAATTTCCTAAAATCTCTCAAAGGTCCACAAAATCCAAAGAAGCAGCTCTGGCCTCGGCATGCCCTATACCTCTTGCTAAGCAGCCCCAAGCCTGCACAAATGGCAGTAGGCCTTTGTTTCTGGCTTGGCCCCTCAAGGCACCTATAGGCCCAGCACGGGTGGCAACCATCTGTAGACTACTTGGGAATTCTTACCAGGTGGCTCCAGAGGTGCATAGGTTGAGGCTGAACTTGACCTGCAGCTGGACCCTTTCCGATACTGTGTCATTGGGCCCCATAAGATACCAACTACATAAAGCCACTCTACTAAGACCTGGAGACTTAGGACCCCTACCTAATACATAGAAACAGACTCAAGGATGCAGCCAAAATGGGGAGACAAAGAAGCATGCCCCACATGAAAGAAAAGAACAATGCTCCAGAAAAATAATTAAACAAAATGGAGACAAGCAATCTACCAGATGCAGAGTTCAAAACACTGGTTATGAAGATGCTCAACGAACTTAGGGGAAGAGTAGATGAACTCAGTGAGAACTTTAACAAAGGGATAAAAACATAATAATGAAGATGGACAACATAATAGGGAACCAGTCAGAAATGAAGAATATAATATCTTAGATGAAGAGTACATTAGAGGGAATGAACACAGTGGATGAAACAGAGGATCAAATCAAGAATATGAGATAGGAGAGGACTCCTAATCAGAACAGCAACAAGAAAAAAGAATCCAAAAAAATGAAGATAGTTTAAGGAGACTCTGGGACAACATCAAGTGTAACAACATTCGTACCATAGGAGTACCAGGAAAAGAGAGACAGCAAGAAAGTGAAAATCTATTTCAAGAAATAATGATGAAAACACCCAATCAGAACAACAAAAAGAAAAAAAAAATTTAATGAGGATAGTTTAAGAGACCTCTGTGATAACATGAAGTTTAACAATATCCGCATCATACAAGTACCTGAAGGAGGAGAGAGAGAACAAGGGATTGAGAATCTATTTGAAGAAATAATGACAGAAGACTTCCTTAACATGGCAAAGGAATTAGACATACAAGTTCGAGAAGCACAAAGAGTCCCAAATAAGAAGAATTCAAATAGACCCAACCAACGCACATCATAATTAAAATGCCAAAGGTCAAAGACAAAATGAGAATCTTAAAAGAAGCAAGAGAAAGGCAGATAGTTACTTTCAAGGGTACCCCCATAAGAATGTCTGCTGATTTTTCAATAGAAATTTTGCAGGCCAGAATGTACTGGCAAGAAATATTCAAAGTTATGAAAATAAACATCTAAAATCACAAATACTCTACCCAGCAAAGCTTTCAATTAAAATGGAAGGTGAGATAAAGAGCTTCCCAGACAGGAAAAAGTTTAAGAAATTCATCATCAAAAAGTCAGTACTACGAGAAATGTTAAAGTGACTTCTGTAAAAAAAAAAGAGAGAGAGAGAGAAAGGGTAAAAAAAAAAAAGGAGAGAAAAAACAAATACAAATAATAAAACAGCAGTAACTATGTACCTATCAATAATGACTTAAAATGTAAATGGATTAAATGCTCTAATCAAAAGACATAGGGTAGCCAAAAGGAAACAAGACCCTTGCATATGCTGTCTACAAGAGACCCACTTCAGATCAAATGACAATCACAGACTGAAAGTAAAGGGATGGAAAAAGGTATTTCATGCAAATGGAAATGAAAAAAAAAAAAAAGCCAGGGTAGCAATACTTATATCAGGCAAAATAGACTTTAAAACAAAGGCTTATAATAAGACACAAAGAAGGACATTACATAATGATAAAGGGATCGATATATCAAGAGGACACAACCCCAATAAACATATATGCATCCAATATAGGAGAATCTACATACATAAAGCAATTATTGACTGACATAAAAGGAGAGATCAACAGTAATACACTCATAGTTGGAGACTTTGACATCCCATTGACACCAATGGACAGATTTTCCAGACAAAGAAATCAATGAGAAACAATGGGCCTAAAAGACACACTAGACCAGATGGATTTAATAAATATTTTCAGATAATTTCACCCCAAAGCAGCAAAATATACATTCTTCTCAAGTGCACATGGAACATTTTCAAGAATAGACCACGTGTTAGGACACAAATCAAGTCTCAATAAAATTAAGAAGATTGAAATTATATCAACTGTCTTCTCCGATCACAATAATATGAAACTAGAAATCAACTACAAGAAAAAAAAACAGAAAATACACAAACATGTGGAGGTTAAATAACATGCTACTAAACAATGAATTGGTTAACAATAAAATCAAGGAAGAAATAAAAAGATACCTAGAGACAAATGAAAATGAAAACACAGTGACTCAAAATCTATGGGACATGGCAAAAGCAGTTCTAAGAGGGAAATTCATACCAATGCAGGCCTACCTCAAGAAACAAGAAAAATCTCACATAAACAATCTAACTTTACACCTAAAAGAATTAGATAAGGAACAGCAAACAAAGCTCAAAGTGATAGAAGGAAGGAATTAATAAAGCGGAAATAAATGAAATAGAGTCTAGAAAAACAATACAAAAGAATAATAAAACTAAGAGCTAATTCTTTGAAAAGATAAACAAAATTGACAAACCCTTAACCAGACTCATCAAGGAAAGAAGATAGAGGACTCAAATACATAAAATCAGAAATGAAAAAGGAAAAATAACTACGGACTCCACAGAAATACAAAGGATCATAAGAAAATATTGTGAACAATTATACGCCAACAAATTGGACAATCTGGAAGAAATGGATAGATTCCTAGAAACATACAATCTCCCAAGACTGAGTCAAGAAGAAATAAAAAATCTGAACAGACCTATTACCACCAATGAAATCAAATCAATAATCAAAAACTTCCCAAAAAACAAAAGTCCTGGATCAGATGGCTTCATAGGTGAAGTTTACCAAACTTTGAAAGAAGAATTAACATTTATTCTTCTCAAACTATTCCAAAAAATTCAAGAAGAGGGAAGGCTCCCTAACTCCTTTTACTAGGCCACCATTACCTCGATTCCAAAACCAGATAAATAGGCCTTTATCTCTCATAAACATTGATGTAAAAATTCTCACAAAATATTAGCAAATTGAATTCAACAATATATTAAAAATATCATACACCATCATCATATTGGATTTATTCCTGGGCTGCAAGATTGGTATAATATCCGCAAATCAATTAATGTGATACTCTACATTAACAAATTAAAAATTAAAAACCATATGATCATATCAATAGATGCAGAAAAAGCATTTGACAAAATCTAACATTGATTTATGATAAAAAAAAAACTCTCAGCAAAGTGGGAATAGACAGAACATACCTCAACATAATAAAGACCATATATGACAAACCTACAGCTAACATCATATTCACTGGGGAAAGGCTAAAAACATCTTCTTAAGATCAGGAACAAGACAAGGATGTCCACTTTCACCACTTATCTTCAACACTGTATTGGAAGTCTTTGCCACAGTTATAAGACAAGAAAGAGAAATAAAAGGTATCTAACTTGGAAAAGAAGAGGTAAAATTCTCGTTATTTGCAGATGACATGATACTATATGTAGAGACCCTAAAGATTCCACCAAAAAACTGATAGGACTGATTAATAAATTCAGTAAACTACCAGAATACAAAATTAATATTCAGAAGTCAGTGACATTTTTATACACCAATGATGAACTTTCAGAAAGAGAAATTAAGAAAACAATCCCATTTACAATTTCATCAAAAACAGTAAAGTATCTGGGAATCAGATTAACCAAGGAGGTAAAAGACCTGTTCTCAGAAAATTGTAAGTCATTGAAAAAAGAAATTGAAGAAGAAACAAATAAAGGGAAGAATATATCATGCTCGTGAGTAGGAAGAGTCAACATCATTAAAATGGCTATACTACCCAAAGCAATCTATACAGTCAAAGCAATCCTTATCAACATACCAACTATATTTTTCAGAGAGCTAGAACAAATAATTCTAAAACTAATATGGAACCATAAAAGACCCCAAAGAGCTACAGAAATCTTAAGAAAGAAGAACAAAATTAAAGGTATCACATTACCCAGATATTAAACTGTGCTATACAGCTACAGTAATCAAAATAGCATGGTACTGGCATAAAAACAGTTATGTTGATTAATGGAACAGAACAGAGAGCCCAGAAATAAATCCACATCTACACACTCACTTAATATATAACAAAGGAGGCAAGAATATACAATGGTATAAAGATAGTCTCTTCAATAAATGGTGCTGGGAATATTGGACAGATACTTGCAAAAAAATACAAAAAGAAAAGAAAAGAAAAGAAACTGGACCACCTTCTTACACCGTATACAAGAGTAGACTCAAAACGAATTAAAGACTTAAATGTAAGACCCATAAAACTTCTAGAAGAAAATGTAGGCAGTAATCTCTCTCATATTGCTACTAGTAATTTATTTTGGACATATCTCCTTGGGCAAGGGAAACAAATGTAAAAATAAACAAATGGGACTACATCAAACTAAAAAGGTTTTGCACAGCAAAGGAAATCATCAACAAAACAAAAAGACAAACAACTGAGTAGGAGAAGATATTCACTTATGATACATCTGATTAGAGATTAATATCCAAAATATATAAAGAACTCATACAATTCAACAACAGAAAAGCAATCTAATTAAAAAATGGGCAGAAGATCTGAACAAATACTTCTCCAAAGAGGAAATACAGATGGCAAATAGATATATGTAAAGATGCTCAAGGTCACTAATCATCAGAGAAATGCAAATTAAAACCACAATAAGATATCGCTTCGTACCTATCAGAATGGCTATCATCAATAAATCAAAGAACAACAAGTGTTGGTGAGCATGTGGAGAAAAGAGAATCCTTACATACTGTTGGTGGGATTGCAAATTAGTACGGCTATTAT
>NW_011888825.1:4156049-4163583 GCF_000151845.1 Pteropus vampyrus | reverse complement strand
GTTTATCAGCACTAAACTAATATTACAAGAAATGTTGAAGAGACTTTTTTAAGAAGAAAAAGAAAAAGCTAAAAAATATGAATAATAAAATGGCAATAACTACATATCTAGCAATAATTACTTTAAATGTAAATGGATTGAATGATCCAATTAAAAGACATAGGGTGGCTGAATGAATAAAATCAGACCCTTACATATGCTATCTACCAGAGTCACTTCAGATGGAAAGGCACACAGAGACTGAAAAAAAGGGAGATAAAAAAAGATATTGTATTAAAATAGAAACAACAACAACAACAAAAAGCAAGGCTATAAATACTTAAATCAGACAAAATAGACTTTTAAAAGAAAAAGGCTGTAACAGGAGACAAAGAAGAACCCAGAAACCCCACTTCTGGGTATTTATCCAAAGAAACCCAAAACACTACTTCAAAGGGACATGTGCATCCATGTGTTCATTGCAGCATTATTTACAATAGCCAAGACATGGAGTCAACCTGGGTATCCATCAATGGATGAATAGATAAAGAAGAGGTGGCACATATATACAATGGAATATTATTACTCAGCCATAAAAAGAATGAAATCTTGCCATCTGAAACAATATGGATAGACCTGGAGGGTATTGTGCTGAGTGGAGTAAGACAGAGAGACAAACATCATATGATTTCACTTACATGTGGAATCTAGAGAACAGGATAAACAAACAGAAACAAGCTCATAGATACAGAGAGCATTTTGATGGTTGCCAAATTGGGGGTGTTAAGGGGGTGGAGATTAAGAGGTACACATTGGTAGATACAAAATAGTCATGGAGATGTAGAGTGTAGCATGGGGAATACAATTAGTAGTATTGTGATAACTATGTATGGTGTCAGATGAGTACTGGATTTATTGGGGTTTTCACTTCATAAATTATATAAATGTCTAATCACTGCGTTGTACACCTGAAACTAATATAACATTATAAATCAACTATAATTTTAAAAAATAAAAATATAAAAGTTAAAAATTTTTAAAGAATAATAAATTGGCAGTTATAAAATAGTCATGGAGATGTAAAGTTTAGCATAGGGAATATAGTCAATAATATTGTAATAGCTATATATGGTGTCTGATGGGTATAAGATTTATAAGAGGTATCACTCAGAAGTTGTATAAATGTCTAATCGCGATGATATACACCTAAAACTAATATAATATGGAATACAACTGTAATCAAAAAATGAAATTAAAAATTTAAGTTTAAAAAAAATTGGGGGAGATAATGTCCAGGAATATATATTTTGACATTAAGTCATCTTTCTTAATCATGCCATTCATATCTAGTACAGTCTTATTAATATTTTGTCTTCTTTTTCATTAGTTTCTGATAGTGACATGTTAACATCTCTTACCATAATTGGAATTTGTTAATTTTTCTTTGTGTGAATGTTTTTCCTTATGCATTTAGGTTTAGGTCATCAAACTAGAATTGCTATATCTTACTTGTGAATTTTTTCACTTATCACTGAGTATAATCTTTATCTCTATCAATGAATTTTGCCTTAAAATTAATTTTGTCTGTTGAGAATTTCACTAACCAAATTTCCTTTGTTTAATGTTTTTCTCCTCTTAATTTTCAACTTTTTTTCTTTTTTCCCAACTCTGTTAAGTGGATTAAGTTATCTTCATTTCCCTTTTCCCTTTCACTGGCTTGAAAATTATACATTCCATTTTATTCTTTTAGATACTTAAAATGCATACTTGACATTAAAAACAAACAAGTCAATCAAAATCTCTATTCACCAGCTCTTGGAACAAAAAATTCTGATCTCCCTCCTCACATCTGCCATCTTTTTGTTTAGTTTTTTAATTTCTCCTTATTTTTAACCCTTTCTTACAAATTAATCCCTTGTTTATAAGTCAAAGTTTATTTAGTATTATCAAAATATTCACCAATTTGTTTCATACCACTGTAACTCCAATCCCTCTCCAATTATCTGTGTTCGATTGTCTCCTTACTGATGAATACAATTTAGTAAGTATTTTAGCAAGGGTCCTTGAGGATTTTCTTGAGGGTTATTATTTGGCCCTCACTCTTCAATGATACTTTTAGCTGGGTATAGAATTCTAAGACAATGGGTTTTTTTCCATTAGCAGACTGAGGCATAGTTACACTATATTCTGACATATATTATTATTTATAAAAAGTTGGCTGTCAGTCTAATAGTCGTTCTTTTGAAAATATTCTATCTTTTGTTCTCTTACTACCTAAATATATATTTTTTAAATCAAATCTAGAAAATTCTTTGCTATTGTTTTTTAAACACTACCTTTCTCCATTTTCACTATTTTCTCCCTTTGGAACTACTATTATATATATGTTAGGCCTTCTTATTCCAAATTTTAACTTATCTTATATAATTTTAATCTTATCATTCCATTTTGAGTGTTTTCCTTAGATCTGTCTTCTAAATGTAATTGATTCCCTTATAATATTTTCGATTTTGTTTTTATTTTTAGTTGCTATATTTTTCATTTCTTGAAGTAATATTTAGTTGTTTTTCAAATCTGACTGATTTAAAGAGTGCCTTGATTTTTTTCATGCTTCTCACTTCTTTCACTTTTAATAATTTAAACATATTTTATAGCCTCTTTTGGGTTTTCTTATCTCTTCCAAATATTATATTACTTCTTTTTATAGCATTTGTTTGTTCAAAAATTATTTGAGTACCTACTAAGCACTAGGCATTATTCTTGGGACTGAGAATGAGTCAGTGAACAGAAAAGACAAATTTCTCTGTCTTCATGGGAATTGCATTCTAGTGGAGGGAGAGAGACAATATATAATATACATAATATACATAGTCTGTCAAATGATGACAAAGCTAGGGAGAAAATAAAACAGGGAAGATGGAAAGAAGGAGTGGAAGATACAATTTTAAATAGGGTTGTCATAAAAGAGACCTGTGTAAGGTGAAAACAAGAAAACAAACCCTGCAATTATTGGAGAGAAGAACACTCTTGGCAGAGGAGACCGTGATTGTAAATGCCCTAAAACAGGATCATTTTTTGCCCATTGAAGTGAAAATAATGATAACAGTATGGCTGGAGGAAAGGGAGCCAGTGGGATGATAGAAGGTTAAGTCAGAGGAAGGACAAGTAATAAAGGGCATTGGAGCTCCTGTAAGGACTTTGGTTTCTATCTTAAGTGATATTAGAAGTCATTAGAGGGATTCGATCAGAAGATGGACATGATCTGTTTTACATTGTTAGAAGATTTAATAGCAAAGCAGCAACTCTGTCTGCTTTGCTATTAATGACTAAAATTGAACAAAGTCTGAATAAGGGAGACCAATAGGAGCAATTGCAATAGTCCAATCAGGAGATGATAGTGGCTTGGACCAGAACAATATCTAAAGAGGTAGTGAGAAATTGTCAAATAATACATATATTTTAAAAATAAAGTCAACAGGGATTTGCTGAAAAATCTGATGTAGGATGTGAGAAGCACAGGTAGGATCATCATTCAAAGATGACTCCCAAAGTTTTTGGCCTGAGCTCTGAAAGGATGAAGTTACCATTTGTAGAGACAGGAAAGACTACAGGAAGAGAAAGTTTAGGGGAAGATTGGAGTTTGTTTTGGAATTCTTGTATTCATTATCTAATGTTGCATAACAAATTACCCTAAAAATTTAGCAGATTAAACAACCTTTTACTATCCCATAGTATATTGTCTCTCTCCCTTCACTAGAATACAATTCCCATGAAGACAGAGAAATTTGTCTTTTCTGTTCACTGACTCATTCTCAGTCCCAGCTTATCTAGGTGGTTCTGTCTCAAGGTGGCTCATGAGATTGCAGTGAGCTGAAGGTGTGACTGGGGCTGGAGGATCTATTTTTAGGGTGGCTCAGTCTCATGCCTGTCAAGTTGATGCTGGCTATTGGCTTCAGGCCTCAGTTCTTCCCCATATGAGCCATACCACAGGGCTGCCTAAGTGTCGAGACATGGCTGTTGGCTTCCTACAGAGCAAGTGGCCCAAGAGAGAGCAAGAGAAAGCAAGAGTAACCAAAATAGAAGTCATACTGTTTTTATAATCTAATCTCAAAAGTGAAATAATGTCACTTCTACCATATGCTATTGATCACACTAACCAACACTTAGTGCAATGTGGAAGGGAATACAGAGTGTAAATGCCAGGAGCTTGGATCTTTATAAACATCTTAGAGGCTAGCTGCTTCATAAATTATATTTGAAATTCTTATCAGACACTTCGGTGGAGTTATCTTGAAGGTAATCAGAAGTTGAGACCACCAGAGGGCACAACTTTCTTGGTGCTTCCCCAGACTAGGTGGAGAGGTTTTCACTCAGGAGTAGCCATTGGAAGCTCCAGGCTTGATATAGGAAGCTCTTCTTCGGCACCCCCTTTCAGCAAGCCCTTGCCCATCTCTCCTGACCCACATGTGCAATAAATTAGCCCTCAGCCTGGGGCCTATGTGTGGATCTCATCACCTCTCATCACTCCTACTTAGTTTTCTGGCCTATATGCATCTCTTAAATTCTGTGACCGTGTGACTTCTTTCTTTTAATTTGATTAGAAATTACAAAATATCTTTTGTAATAATTTATCTAGAATTTCTATTCTATAAATTCTATGTGTTTGTGACAGAAAAAGGATGTCTTGTCCAAATTAGGTCGAGCAACCATTTTATTGGCTAGCCTTCAACATATAGGTTTTCTATTAGAAAAAGTAAATAAATCTAAAACGGTTTTGTAAGAGGCTGATAAAACATTTTATATTTCTAGCTTTCTGTTACAATTCTACTGCCTTCCATTCTCTCATGTAATTCCAGACACCATCTTAAATTCTCCTCACACTTAAAGGTCTACTTTAAAAATTATCTTCTAATAATCCCTTCCCTTTGTTTGACTAGAATTAAGTAGCGATTCTCTCATCCAAAGTCATTGGGGAAAAAAAACCTAAAGGAAATATTTTAGCACTTGTATGGAATGGACTCTAGTTCTTTCTTTTGTTTTTTCTATTCAAGTCACATATGTGTTGAAATTTCTTTCATAAACTATATTTATTTACTCCAAACTCTACCTTTTTTACTTAACTATAAATGGTAAGAACTGAAGTTTCTTCTATCAAAGGTTTGGAGACAAAACATGATGAATAGCAGTCTAACCTTTTATTCAGCTGAGAAAACATTCTTTTTTTTTAACATTAGGGAGAAATGCTCTTTTACCTTTAAATCATGGAACAAAATTGTGAATCTATTTGGATAATTAGAATCTATTTAGATAATGAAACAGAATCTCAAAGCCCATTTATAATAGGTAATAACTAAAAATCATGCCTGACTTGTAGTGCCTGCGACCTTACCTCCCAATCTAGCCAATCATTATTTTTCAACAAACCATCTCATTTGAAACCAACTTCCAAAAAGGAGGCTCTCCTCCTCTTTGAGGTTGGTCCATGTCACAGCTGCAGAACTTTGAAATGTTTTGGCAACCTCCTTTCATGGCCCTCACACAGCCAACAACAGACATGGAGGATCCCAGAGTTCAAGCTATAACATCATACCTCTAGGCTGAAAAAGACCAGAAGCAGAAAAAGATGGGATGCTTCTGGCAAAAGTCCACCCAACATGGCTCCATGCTACTCCAATGGCCTCACTACCATAATCTGCCTTGGAGTACATGAGAGCCTGTCTCCTCCTGAATTCAATCACTACTGGAAGTCCAAGATTCTCCAGTCATCCCTCATCACACTTCCACTCTGGACATCACTTAGTCCAACCCTACCTCTCACACTGCCTCACCTCCCTACACTTATCTAACACTAGCAAACTCTCTATATTCTAAACCCTCCCTGAACATTCCCATCACCTCCTTGCTGTAACTAAAAGCTGGCTCACCCTTGAGGACACAGTTTTCTCTGCAGGCTTTCAAAATGTTAACCACTTTCTCCTTCACATTCCTCATGCTACTGGACCTGAAGTTGGGGTCATGTCTTTCCTGCTCCCCACAGCTGTTTCTTAAATTTTGTCTCTTTCTCCTCCCTAAGCCCCTCAACTGTAAAGCCCATGACTTCAGACTTTCCCACTGGGTAGCCCTTTATGCTTTAGTCACCCACAGACTTCTAGAAAACTCTCCTTTATTCTATGGAGATTTGGTTCTTAATTTTCTCCAATAATACTCTTGTCATAAGTCTTGGTTAGTATAATAATCAAATGGATGATCCTTTCAAAACCCTGGCCTCTCATATCCTTATCATCCTTACCTCTAATTATATTGTCCTCTGACTTTTCTCAACCACTCACTTTATAGTTATGTCCTAGAACCAGCTGTTTACTATAACTGCACTCACTACTCTATAATCCTAATTGCTTCTATTTAATGACTATCTCATGACTGTCACCTATTTTACTAGCTCATTCTTTTGAATTATCCCCAACTCCAAAGACCCTGCAACCCCATCAAGACTTCAGTCTGTTCATCCAATCCTCTGTCCCAAATCTTTCTCTCATCCTCACTTCCCCTCTTACCTAGCTTGGATCCTATAGTCCATCATTATAATCACTTACTTTCATATTATCGCAATTCCTTTCCTTCTCCTGTCTTTACTTATTTCCCTCTTTCCTTTCTCTGAAAATGAACTCGTGTATCTGAACATGGATGGAGAAAAACATCTGATCATGATGACCGGAGTGGAGTCACTTTAAATTAATGGCCACCCATTTAAAGTATGTGCTTGGTGCTGCTCAGCCATCTCACCATTTTTTCCTAATCCAGTCATTTTCTTGTGCATCTCTAGGACTCTCACTTCTGACTTCAAATTTAAACTTCCTTTTCTATTCTCTTCTAGTGCCCTTGCTTCTAACTTTTCTGACAAAAGAGAAGAAACAACACCTTACTCCCCCCAAAAAACTTTCATATGCTCTTACTACCTCATTTACCCAATTACTTATGTCTATACCCGTTAAAACCTCCTTCCCTTTCCTGCCTTCTTATTTACATGAATTAATTGTCTGTACTCCTAGATAAAGCAAATTCTTCCATTGGATACTGGATCCTACAACTTTTCACCTATTCAAAGCTATTACTTCAACGACTTTGTCATCTTTCTCCATCATTAATTTTTTTCCTTTCTACTGCATCATCTTCATCAGAATATAAGATGCTAACATAATATTATCTTCCTTTGTTTAAAAAAGAGTCCTTCCTTTACCCTATATTCACCTTTAGTTATAGTAATTTCTCTGCTTCTCTTAAAAGTAAATTCTTTAAGGAGCTGGAGATATTGAATACAGATATTCACTCACCCAGGTCCTCTTGAGCTCACTATAATCTGGTTTTCAGCCCATTTACTTCCCCCAAAATGTGTCAACCATTTCTACTGACTTTCGCTTTGTCGAATACCACTGTCAGTTCCCAATGCTGTACTCAACACGTATTCCCAAATCCCATCTCCAAACACTGTCTCCACTTAATATCATGGAATGCACTCTTCCTGGTTCTCCTACTCCTCTGGCCATGCATTTTCTGT
>NW_011888825.1:4153971-4155999 GCF_000151845.1 Pteropus vampyrus | reverse complement strand
TCCTTTACCCTATATTCACCTTTAGTTATAGTAATTTCTCTGCTTCTCTTAAAAGTAAATTCTTTAAGGAGCTGGAGATATTGAATACAGATATTCACTCACCCAGGTCCTCTTGAGCTCACTATAATCTGGTTTTCAGCCCATTTACTTCCCCCAAAATGTGTCAACCATTTCTACTGACTTTCGCTTTGTCGAATACCACTGTCAGTTCCCAATGCTGTACTCAACACGTATTCCCAAATCCCATCTCCAAACACTGTCTCCACTTAATATCATGGAATGCACTCTTCCTGGTTCTCCTACTCCTCTGGCCATGCATTTTCTGTGTTCTCTACTTGTTCTGCTTTACCTTCCCAGCCTCTAACTGCTAGACCACTCAAGGATGAGACATGGAGCTTTTCCGCTTCTCCAGCTCTGTTCATTCCCTAGCTGATTTAGCCCCAAACTATGGCTTTATAGACCATCTATATTGACAACTTCCTGAACTCTAGATTCATATCTCCAAACTTGCTATCTCCACTTGGATGCCAAAAATCATCTCAAACTTACATCTTAAATCGAACTTTTGTTTCTATCTCAGCAAAACCTATTCTAATCACTTCAACAAATGGCAAATCCATTCTTTCAAGTGCAGAAGCCAAAGGCCTAAGCCTCATGCTTCAGTCTCCTCTTGCTCTCATACTCCATATCCAATCTATGCAAAATCCCATTGCCTCTCCCTTGAAGATGTGTCCTGAATCTAATCACCTCTTACTCCACTTCTGTCACTCCAGCTCTGGTCCAGGCCACTGTAAATTCTCCTCCACAGTGGCCTCTCTACTTCCATCCTTGCCCTCTTCAGTCTATTCACAACAAAGCTGCTAGAGGTATCCTTCCAAAATGTATGTCTGTTTATGACACATTACTACTCAAATCCACCAATGGTTCTCCATTTTATTTACAGGGAAAATCCTATAATCTTTCAGTCCCACCTTTCTCTCCCTCTCTCTCTCTCTCTCTCTCTCTCTCTCTCTCTCTCTCCCTCCTGGCTTTTATCACATGGATGGGCTTCTCCTGTTCCTGGAACATGAAGAGCATTCTCCTATATTAGACTCTGCCAGGAAAGCAGATATCTGGATGGCTCACTCCCTCATTTCCTACAAGTCCATAGTCAAATGTCACTTGATCAGGCCTCGCATGATGAACCATATAAAACAGCAGCTCAGAAACTACTTAACTCCTGTTATGGGTCGAATAGTGTCTCCCCAAAAGATGTTCAAGTTCTAATCCCCAGTGAATATTTTGCAGATGATCAAGTTAAGGTGAGGTCATTGGGGTGGGCCCTAATACAGTATGACTGATGTCCTTATAAAGAGGGGAAATTTGGACTCAGAAACAGACACTGGGAGAACACCATGTGGAGATTGAAGTTATGTTGCCACAGCTAAGGAACTAACAGAGAAGCTAGGAGAGAGGCCTGGAACAGATCCTTCCCTAATGTCTTTAGAGGGAACATGGCACTGCCAACCTCTTGATTTTGGACTTCTGGCCTACAGAACTGTGAGACAATAAATTTTTGTTATTTAAGCTATTCAGTTTTTGACTCTTGTTACAGCAGTCCCAAAGCAAACTAATACAATCTCCTTTCCCAGATTTCTTTCTTTTCTTTAGACCATACAACCATCTGATTTTTGTTTAATTTAATTTATTTTTATTTTATTTTATTTATGTATTAACTGCCTTCATCAAGAATTATTTCTTTATAGAAGACAGGAAGGACTGTGGGGTGTGTGTGTGTGTGTGTGTGTGTGTGTGTGTGTGTGTCTGTGTGTAGATAGATAGATAAATGATAGATAGATAATAAATTCCCAGAATCTTGAAAGTTGCCTACTACCTAGGGAGGGCTAAGTATATATTTGTTGAATAAATAAATAGGGAATAAATGAATTCTTCCAACAAAATTTGACTGCCTGTAATATGTGAAAAACTGAGCTGAACACTGTGATTTCATTGTGAATAAGACAAGAGAAATGTGTTTAGAGATAGATA
>NW_011888825.1:4126193-4153921 GCF_000151845.1 Pteropus vampyrus | reverse complement strand
AAGAGCATTCTCCTATATTAGACTCTGCCAGGAAAGCAGATATCTGGATGGCTCACTCCCTCATTTCCTACAAGTCCATAGTCAAATGTCACTTGATCAGGCCTCGCATGATGAACCATATAAAACAGCAGCTCAGAAACTACTTAACTCCTGTTATGGGTCGAATAGTGTCTCCCCAAAAGATGTTCAAGTTCTAATCCCCAGTGAATATTTTGCAGATGATCAAGTTAAGGTGAGGTCATTGGGGTGGGCCCTAATACAGTATGACTGATGTCCTTATAAAGAGGGGAAATTTGGACTCAGAAACAGACACTGGGAGAACACCATGTGGAGATTGAAGTTATGTTGCCACAGCTAAGGAACTAACAGAGAAGCTAGGAGAGAGGCCTGGAACAGATCCTTCCCTAATGTCTTTAGAGGGAACATGGCACTGCCAACCTCTTGATTTTGGACTTCTGGCCTACAGAACTGTGAGACAATAAATTTTTGTTATTTAAGCTATTCAGTTTTTGACTCTTGTTACAGCAGTCCCAAAGCAAACTAATACAATCTCCTTTCCCAGATTTCTTTCTTTTCTTTAGACCATACAACCATCTGATTTTTGTTTAATTTAATTTATTTTTATTTTATTTTATTTATGTATTAACTGCCTTCATCAAGAATTATTTCTTTATAGAAGACAGGAAGGACTGTGGGGTGTGTGTGTGTGTGTGTGTGTGTGTGTGTGTGTGTGTCTGTGTGTAGATAGATAGATAAATGATAGATAGATAATAAATTCCCAGAATCTTGAAAGTTGCCTACTACCTAGGGAGGGCTAAGTATATATTTGTTGAATAAATAAATAGGGAATAAATGAATTCTTCCAACAAAATTTGACTGCCTGTAATATGTGAAAAACTGAGCTGAACACTGTGATTTCATTGTGAATAAGACAAGAGAAATGTGTTTAGAGATAGATATGTATCCTGTCTTGCACTTTATGATACACTCAGCCTTGGTATTTTCTAAAATCCTTAATAATTAACTAGAGGATCCTTCCCCAAGCAGTCATGCCTCAATTGTTCATGGCTTCCAGGCTAAACTATTTCCTTGTTGTATAAAAGAGGATAGGCCCAAGAGTGCTCTAATTTTTATTTTAAATTATGTCCCAGAGCATCCTGTGAACAAATTAATCTCAATTAACTTCTTTTTCATTCCTGTTGAATCTTTAACTGACCATTCCCCAACCAAACTGCCATGTTTCCCACCATACCTTGTGTGTTTAAAGTGTATTTTTTTTTTCACTCCTTCTCTCCTTTTTATAAAAATTTATCTTTGCCTACAAATTTCCCAATCACATCTTTGCTGGAGCACCAGCCTTTTAATTTCTTAAATTTCCTCAAGATTACTGGAGTAAGATACAAAGATGAGAATCTGGTGAAAAGAAAATACTCTGATATAAACTGGATAAAAAAAAAAAGGAGAAATGTTGCAAGCCTTTTTTCATAACTGTTTCTTCCCAACTGTACTGCAAGTTTGCGACTTGGTTCCTACCCTCTGAAAATTCTGGGAAAATTAAATCTCAAACCTAAAAGTCAAGATGATGAATGTCAACCTCCATACCTCAGTTGTACCAGCAGCTAGTTCGTTGAGTCAAAGTTATCATTTTTTCTTTTCCTGGCTGAGAAACCATCAAAATTTCTTTAACAAGGAAATATCCCAGTACAGACTCAAAGAGGCATTCCTCGGAATCCAACAAAAAACTGTTACTTCTTCCAAGCAGCTTTCCCAGATTGCATCTGTGATAAAGACTTCTCCCTCTGCAGTATACCTCGAATCTGAGTTTGAACACTTTGGACTCAATCACATCTGCTTTGGCTGTTTTCCTCTACATGTCATGTTGCACTCTCTAAATAATAAGAGCTTTAAAGGGTGAAGTCATTGCATTTTTAAATATTCTTCACAATGCTTTTCAAAATATACAATAGAGTCTCGATAAAGGTGTGATAAGTGAACACAATAATAGGAAAGATAAAATTGAAGGAAACAGATCGCTTGACCATCTCAGAAAAAAAAAAATTATATTCTGAATTTAGGATTCCCTGGGTCAGGAGGAGATACTATTTTATTGCTGTTTTACCTGCACTTCTCTCAGAATTAATTGTCTTTCAGCACACTTCGTCACGGAGGTTAAATTATACCACTGCAAATTCCAGAGGACTCTAGATTGATCTCTTTTACTAAAATTTTGTTGCAAATGCCTATAACACTCAACTGCTATAACAAGCAGCCTCCATTCACAAAGGGACAAAACTGAGTCTAGCTCCCCTGAAGCAAGAACAACTATAGATGACAAATGAGAATATTCTGGGACTTCTGCATTTATATGTGAAGCGATCAGAGGATCCCAAGCAGGAGAGAACCAGCTCCTGGTCTTGGAAAGTAGATTCCCCTTCCTAGTCATACCTAATGTTTCTGTTCTGTTTTCCTGGCTGAATAATGTTTCTTTTAGGAGAAAACTTATCTACCAAACAAGACAGAAGAAAGTTGAGTTGACAGCAGTATTATTCACAATAGCCAAAAGGTAAAAGCAACTCAAATGTCCATTGATAGATGAATGGATAAGAAAAATGAAATCTATACATACAATGGGCAATTATTCATCCCCCAAAAGGAAGGAAATTCTGTCGTGTTATTCTAGTTTTCAATGCAAGATCGATTAGCCAGAAGGATTCTAACTTTAAATGATTCCTAGCTCAAAGCAGGTTTTACTAACGTTACCCTTATAAGATCTATCTTTCTCCACATGAAGGTGATTTCTTAATTATAAATTAATTATAAATAATTAAAATAAAATTATAAAATATGTCACATATATTATATGTATTATTATAACATAAAATTATAAATAAATAGATCTCACTTATAAATAAAGTTATCCAGAGTGTTTCCTGCAATAAGTAACAAACATAACAAACATGTTCTCTTCCTGTTAAGCGAAGAAACAAGGTCCTTGGTAACCTTTCAGAACTTAAATGACTGCCATTCCCAGTGTCCCCAGTGCTTTCAGACTTCCCACTAACTCTGGCTCAGAAACTAGGTTTGAAAATAAAGGTGCAGCTCTTCCTACCTGTGCAGCAGCAAGTGTCTCCCATGAAAGTGAACACCCAGAATATGATGACCCAGCTCCTCGTTCATGTCTTCTTGATTCTTCAGGTCCCTGGACTTGTTTCTGCTTCTCTCGTGGCGTCTCTGACACCCCCTTCAAATGCCAAACACAGCTTCATCTTTTCTGGTTACAATCTTAGTGACAAGACTAAGGGAGCATATAACAAAGATGAAGACACGTATTAAGAAAATGTGACTTTTATCCAGACCCAGTTTCCAAAATCACTCTTTCTCCTTCCATATCCTACTAAACTGCCCCTGCAGATGACATTCCTAGTTAATGTTTCCTGGACTTATGGGTTTAGATTTTTTTCCAGAGATAGAAATGCCCCTTTTCCTTTCAGAATTGTATTTGAATTACTTTCTGGGCAAGTTTTACATAGAACTCTTCCTTCTGTACAGACTTTATAAATCACATTCAGAGGTTAAACCTGTCTAGTCATATGTGAACACCTTATCTTAAACATATAAAACATTTTTAATAAAAGTTTTAAATTTTACAGTAAAAAAGAAGTCCTAAAAATGGACAGCATGGTGGTGATGTTGCTGTTGTTGGTGATTAACTTTCTGGCTTTCCCTCACAATATCTGTACATATCCATCCTTCACTCATAAGTAAAAGACAATTAAAACATGTCTATTAGGGATATAGTGACATACCCAAAGAGATTGACTTTAGAAAATATATAAATATATGGTACTATACCAGAATAACTGTCACTAAAATAGAATCTAGATATGGATTGTTACTGCTTGTCACTTCATAACTCCTGGTTTGTAATTTTAGCACTTATCAGGATCTAGTGGTGTCTTCAGCAAAATCTTGTAACTGGGGTACACTGCCACCAAGTGGTGGTAAATGCCATACTCATATTAAAATAAGCAATCTGTGCCTGAGATCAATGAGGCATCTATTAAACAAACATATAAACCAAGGATTGTCTACTTTTAAATAACAAATCAAAATAGTTGAAAATCATAAAAATGTTTTCAAGATAGTATAAAGCAATTCAAAAAGAAAGAAATATATGTGGCCACTATCATTTAATTCTACACAATTATTGATCACCAACTGGTTTTAAGGGAAGGTCCCAAGGATAAGCAAGACCATAGTCTCTGAACTTCCTAATTAATTAGACATGCATACAGATCAATGATTCATAACTCAACAAACATTACCAAGCACCTACCATGTGCCAGGCTTGGTGTTAAAATGTAAGGGCTATAAGAAAAGTACTTAGAACATGCTATAAGAACACAGAGAAATGTAAGATTGAATCAGAAAGTCTATAAGTCAGATTCGAAAAGGATTCTTCAAGAAGATAGAAATTTGTGCATGGCTTTGAGCAATGGGTAATCTTTTGAAAACTAAAAATGGCAGAGAAGTGCCTTCTAGACAGAAGAATAATGCTAGCAAAGCACAGAGATAGAAAGTATTTTGGGATAAGGTGAATAGTCTCGTTTTCTCTGTAGAGGAAGTGAATGTGGAAAGGTAAGCTGAAGCAGGCATGTGGAGGGCCTTGAGCACACATTCAGAAACATGAATTGACTACCATATGCAATGGGGAAGACTTTGAAGCAGAGGAATGAATGCATGGCTGTGTATCAGCACGAATAATCTACTGAAGGTTGGGCAGACAGGAAGGGATCAGGTCAGGCTACTTAGAGAACAGGGAAGAAGGGCTCACTCTAATTTTATATTAAGACCCCAAATTTTTGAAGCATTTCACTTTTCTGGGTGCTGTGAGATATGTGGGAAGGTGAGAAGAGAAGGGCAGGAAGAGAGTAAGAAAGGGAGGGAGGAAAAAAGGGAGGAAGTTTGATGAGAGAAAATGAACATGGGTCCTTTCCCTGTTCCCAGCTGTAGTCTGTCTGGTTAACATCCAGTAGCCATTGATTCCATGATGCCAGACAATAATTTGAGTTCAAACCTGCCTCTGGTAGAGTTTCTCAAAATTGATTTCTGAATAATACCAAACCCCGAACACACAACAGCCCATTGTAAACTATTTCTTTGAATGGATTTTGAGACCGGCTTCAGTGACCATAATTGAAAAATAGCAATTCACATGTAATTAATTGCAGGGTTGATGGTTTAAAAAAGTGGAGAAAAAACATTCTCATTCACATTATCTATAATTATATTTACTTTCCAGCAGTCACCTACCACAGACAAATGGGTAGTGCCTTACACAGTGAGGAGGGAGCCTCTGGGGGTCAAGGACACCAGACAGTATTTGGAGGACTCCTCCCACTCAACCCAATTCTCACTTGCCCCATAGTGCCTGCAATCAGAGGTTCTGTCAAAAGCCAGAAAAGTTAATATTTTTTCCTGGGATCCACCAGTAGGAGAACTTAAGTGAGGCTGTTTTAGGTAACAGAAAAGTCTCAGAACCAAAGGGCCCTCTTCCTATCTCCTCTAGTGTACCCTTCCTATAGATGAGATCTGCTGACACCCAGCAGGACCGTCTCAGACTGAGAACACAATCCCTACTAAGCATTTGTTCTATGGAGACTTCTTGCAAGAATCTCACTGAATTCTTTGCTAATGAACTTGAGAAGGCACTGTAACCAGGTTCTATGAACTCAGCTGAAGGCATCCTGGCTGGAGAAAATAAAGGATGCACTCCTCTTAGGGTGGTCATGGTGCAGTTCCCTGGCAGGGCTTCTGGAGAGAAGGGGCCTCCAAGACAATTGTTGGGAGTCAGATCTGCTTGAGCCGTGTGAGCTGAGCATGGCACTTAACACCTCTCAGTCTCAGTTTCCTCATCTGTAAGACTGAGGGCACTTATGCTATAGCTCAATGAAGCTACGAGGACTAACAGGAAGGTGCTGTATGTGACACTGGTGAGCCCTCAGAAAGGGGGTGTGGTATTCACTAAGATCCATTCTATTTAAGAGATGTCACTGAAACTAAAATTAGTGGGGTGATCACATTGTAAGGTATAATGTCAAATCATTATATTGTATACCTGCAACTAACATAATTAATATAATAGTGTATACCAACTATACTTAAAAAAAAGAGAGATGTCGCTAGGATCTGGTAGGACATGCTTGCCTAGCTTTGCTGCCCTCGAAGTGACAGCCTTTGAAGAAACTATCAGGTTGGGAGAGAATTTTTTAATACACATAATTGACTCTTGCACAAACTATATTTGCCCATGTGTTTGTGTGTATATGTATAAGGTGGGAAGGCTACATTGATAGAGTATATCATTTATAGTAATATCTCACAGTCTGCTGCTCTTATCTGCCTTTGTACATCAAAGTCCATGCAGGGGATGTGCAAGGCTTTTGTATATATCACCCTGTCCCCTGGCACTTCTGGGAGTCCCCAAAGGGTGTCCCCCTATGATGTGCCCAACTCCAGTCTGGCGATACCTGTATGGGCCATTTTCTCCCTCCCCTCTTAGTGGGAGTGGGGAGAAACTGCATGCAGGGACCTCAGCTCCACCCCGTATCACACACAGGTAAGCTGCCTCATTAGGGCACTGGCTAAACTGGGCGAGTAACCACTGTCTTCCCTGGAGACTACACTAGGTGAGAGCAGCCTTGAATTCTCTTCAGAGGAAGGGAGACCGCCTCTGAAGGCAGACCAAAGATGCCACATGAATCCTTTGACCCTCTTCCCAACCAGGGGTGGATCTATTTCTTCTTCCTTAGAATCTGGGCTGGCCTGTGACTACTTTGCCCAAGAGAGTATGTAAAAGTAATTCTATCTCAGCCTGTAACAGGACTAGCAGCTTCTGCCTTGGTCTCACAGAGACCTGAGTTGCCATGTTGAAGTGTGACTACCCTGCTAGAAAGACCATACAGAGAAGCCCCAGAGAAGGAGGAGGACTTGGCTGGCTCAGACCATCCAGCCATCCCTGCTAACATGCCAGGGATGTGAGTGAAGCCATCTTGGACCGGACAAGCATCTTCAAGTGGTCCAATATATGCATGCCACTTGGAACACAAGAATCACCCAGCCAGGGTCTGCCCGACTTCTTGACCCACTAAACCATGACAGCTAATTATGTTAAGCCACTAAGGCTTGGAATAGATTGCCAAGTGGCAACAGATGATCAAACTAACCTCTTTTCCAGTTTTATACCAATGACAAATCAGTGTCATTTGTGTCCTGACTTAAGACTTTTAGGTAGCTGAAGTTTATTTCACAACCACACCTCTCATTAGAAATCCATACCTCCTGCACACATCCAACTGTGGGGAGATTGGAAATTAATATAACTGACATGCTCTGTTCTCAGAATTAACCCATCCCTCCCACAACTGAGAGTCTATTCAAAGCAACAAAGAGTGTGCCTGACCCTTGCACTCTCTCAGGATCAATTTTCTAACCAGAAATTCTTTAGACTCATACAAAGGTTCCCTCCAAAACAGGCCTATATCTCAGCAGAGGCTGCATCTCAGGGTTAAACTGGGACCTTCGTGCATGTACTTTTCTGTCCATTAGCAAAGGAGGACATCCTAAATATAAGCAAAGCTTTCTCTGGATCCAGGGAGGTTCCACTCCCCCAACATGTCTCTTGTAAGAGAAACAAGGCATCTCTCAGACCTTTTTTCTCCCAAGATGGGCCTGGATTTCAAGGACTTTAAAGGGTGCTGCTAGCACAGTCCAGGCCAAGAGTTTTCAATAGGTTTTGGCACATCATCTGAACACATTGGAATATTGTCAACACAGATTCTGGAGCCGCTCAGGGCTGTGCACGGGGGCAGCAACAGGTCAGATAAGATCTGTCTGGCATGCAGCCTGCATGCAGAGAAGCATGAAGTCCTTTTGATTCAATTCCTGTCCATTTCAGTATAAATAGGGAATCTGGGTAAATAAGGCCTTTTACCATAACTTAGAGCTAATGATGCATATATTGACAGCTGTATATCAGATTTACTCCGTTTGGGGATTAAGGGCCTAAATATTTATTAGATTAGAACATGCTGGCATTTCTATGGAACTTTTAAAGTTTTTATGCTTTATTATCAAGTCAGTGTGTATGTTCACAGGGAGGCTGTTGATACACTGTGACAAAGACAAACACCACCTACAGGATAGTGCAGATTCGGGTACAGAAGGAAGAACGTAGTTCTTACTAATGCTGAATGAGTGATATAGTGGTTTGTCATTTTTACAACACTTTCAGTTACTTGTTTCAACAATATGACAAGGTAGTTGTTGTTTCCCTCTATGTTACAGGTGAGGAAACAGGAGTCTGTAGAAATTGTGACTGAAATAATATGTGGCAGAGATGGAATTCAAATATGACTTTTCTGAAGCCAGATCTGTGCTCTGTGTTCTTCAGTCTACCTGTAGTGAACTTCTTTTGTTTTTGCCTACCCAGAATTTATGCTCTCCTTTTTCAGTACTAGCACTTTATTTTCCTCTAGGAACAACTGCTTTCCTTCATGGTGCAGTCTTGATAAGAATGTCAGTCAAAGTTTCCTGACCCTCGACCTCCAGCCAAGGCTTCCCCTTGTTGGAATCTGACTTCTGGATATAGAAAGCACTGGAACAGATCTATGCCAACAGCAGCACTCTGCCCTTTCAGAAGCCTAGCAGTAGCTTTTTCTCCTCATGAGCTACTCCTTATCCGTTCGACAGGTCAGCTCTTGTTTAAATTAGCCACTAAAGTCCTGTTGCTTTCAACCAAAGAATCCAAACATGGAGCCCCAATAAAAAGTAGAGTCCATTTCAGCATGTGCTACTTTAATTCCTTCATTTCTGATGTGAAAGTTAGATAATATGAAATATTATGTGTTTTTTGTTGATGATTATGTAGCAGGATGTTAGATGAGATATTTCTTCCTGTGTCAAAATTGATGGCCAGGACCCAGAACTGTGGTCAAAGAGGTGTAAGGTATTATACATTCCAAAAAGAACCAAAAGTAACCAGAAACTTCCCTCAGGGCTTATGATGAGACAAACTGGCAGGATAAACCATGTCTTTTATTTTCTGAATTCTGATTCTTTGACATCTTAGAGTTTTGCTGACTATAAAAGGACTTAATTCCTAGATATAAACAACTCGCCCCTGAGAATACCATTCAAATGTAAACCAACCAATCCAGAGACTATACTCTCAACTGCTTCCTCTTTAGAATCTTACACTCCTGCCCACCTGCCTTAATCACCTAAGATTAGGTACCAGATAATTAGGGACAGCCCCTGTATCGCAGAACCCACGGAAATTGTTCAAACTAGCCAATTGTTAGCCTGCTTCCCCTGCCTCACTTGTTCCTTCCCCTGGAAACCACAATAAAGGCTCTTTCCACAGCTCCCCCTCCTCCTTCTGCCTCTTGACTGACCCTTACACTCCTCTTGTGGCCCTGTATGCTGTGCCTCCTGCTTCTAGGGATCTGTGAGTATAATAAACTTCTTATTTCATGATAGCCATTTCTATGTCTGCATGCCTTACCATACCTAATTAAAACAAATCCTAAATACCCTTAAAACACTGGCCTTGCTCCCAAGACACTGCCCACCCTCCCCTTCTCTGAAAGGAGAATGAGCAGAGAAAGAAGAGAGCTGTAGGTATGGGCCGTCATCAGCCTCATGATAAACGGTGGCTTTCCCCTCTCCTCTCCAAAGTCAAATGATAATCTCTTACAGTAATGATGGGGGCTTGCAGAAAGTGGGATTGGCACTCCATTCTCCAGTTGGAGATCTCTGTCCTTAATGGACTTGATAAGCTGTACATGTGTCTAAACAGAGACCTGGAGGCAAATGTAGGAGGGGGTCGTGGAGCAGCCTGAAGTCCACTGCCGGGCATGGCCAGAATACAGAAGTTTCCCATGGGTCGAGCGGACACTGGAATGTAGCTGGGCTTGAGCCATCTTTCCGGTACCCCACCAAGAGGGCTGCCTGCCAGGCGAGCGGACTTTAATAATGAAGCTGAAGAAGGAAGAACATCAGTCTAGAGCCAGAATCCCTATGTCAGGGAATTAGGCAATGGGGAGGCCCCACAGGGTGTTTCAAAGAATTCAAGCAGCACCCCTAAGAAAGCCGGCCTTTGGACATCGGCCACACCACACAGAGTTCATAACCAGCGAGTCAGTTTTAGCCAGAGAAGCCACAGCAGCAGCCTATAGAGAGGACTGTAAATGTGCCCAGTGAATAAAATTGAAGGGTAAGAGGGGTGAGAGGGAGGGGTTGGAGGAGTTTAATGACTGGGGGGTTGGGGGTGAGGTCGGGCAGCAAAATAGGAGCTTCTGGGAGCCTTTTATTTCTTGATCTGGTTTATACACATTTCTTGATAAAAACTCAATAAACATTATGATTTGTGCACATTTCTATATGTATGTTATACTCTAATTTAAAATCTATTTTTAAAGAAAACGTAGCACACCCAGAATAACCACCTGGCCTAAGCATAAGTCCTCTACAACCCTCTTCTTCACTCATGTTGTGTTGATTCTCCATACCCTTTGTCTTTCTACTTTTTCCTTTAGTATCTCTAACAACCCCCTCAAAAGCAAAACTCAGGCGTTGTTTCCTCTAATCTTTTTGGGTGCTTCTTTCTTCAGCTTTGGGGATGTTTCTTCACATACATAAACTGCTCAGCCCTTACCTAACACTCAAGAGGAACCCTCTGCAGATCTCTCCTCTCTAGTGCATGTGCCCTGTGGCACCCTGCTGCCTGGGTGTTCCTGCACTCCCATCTCTGACTTTTCAACTCTGGGAGGCCAGCAGCATTGCCTGGTCCTCCTCCCTATGCTGCAAACTCTCTCCACACAGTAACCGATAGTCAGAGAGCTCACCTCATTTGTTTCCCTACTACTCAGGATCCCTGGCTTCTGCTACCCAATTTCCAATGTCTGAAACCATTGTTTTATATATTTTATCCTGATTTTTAGTTGTTTCTGTTGGAAGAGTAAACCTGGTACACATTATTGCATCATGGTCAAAGCAAAAGTCCCTGGATTTATGGTTAACCAACCAGTATCTAATTCAACAGAATTTTGTAATTGAATTGACTTTATCAAATTTTTACAAAGCTTCTAATATGGTTTTCATAACATTAACAATCCTTCTTGTTCAAATTTCATTGCCAAAGTACCAGTGACACAATCAAGTGGGAGAGTAAGCACAATTGACTCTGGAGGAGCACACACTCGTGGGAGCAGAAGTGCGCAGGTGGTACCTCAGCTCGCCAGTGTTCCACTTGCATTGTCACTATGACTTTCAGAGAGAACAGAGTGTATTTGTTTTTCCCAGGAGTCTGCTGAAATTAGATCATTTTTGTGCATGTTCTGTTTGAATTACCTGAGGAATATTCACATGGAGATGTTCAGTTTTCTATTCAAGAGAGATGTCTGGGCTGGAGACATTGACTTGGGTAGTCTTAAGCATATAGGAGATAGTCGAAGCTGAGTATGGGGGCAGCAGAGACTATGGAGAGTGTGGAGAATAAGGAAAGATGACAAAAGTGGAGTCCATAGAGACTTAACATTAAGAGACAGGCAGAAAAGAGACATCATAAGCAAAAGAATCACTACTAGTGGCTCCTGAGTCTGAGTTATAGCAACTAAGAGGGTAGGCAAGCCATAGGGCAGTCAGTAAAAAGTCAATATGAATCAATTTCTGTGATAAAACAAACGAGAGTTGGAAATATGCTGACCCCACAACTTACAGTCAACACAAAGTGTGCCTTAATAAAAGCACAGGGCACTGTCAAGTTGGCTCTCAACATCAGGACTAAAGTGTTTAAATAAACATTCACTCTGTGTTTGGTAAAGGTCATCTTTGCTCTTCATTTTGGACAAGCATAAAGCTCCCACTATAAAATGAACAGAGAAAAATCTCTAAATATAACAAAAATATCTAACAATTTAAAAGAAGGGAACTGGTAAGTTAAAAGCATGTGTTATTCCAGGAAATAATAAAAAAAAAACTTCAGGAAAATCTCTAGTTTGTCTTCTCGGCGAGATTCAAGAGTGTACTGCATATATAAAATCTAAAGGAAAAACAAAAAAATTCTTAAATCAAGAAAAAATATTTGAAGATAAAAAATGTAAACATCAAATTTTAAAACACAGTGGAAGTAATGAACAACAAATTACATTATGAAGAAAACTAATCATGGAATTAAAATCAGCTCAAAAAATCCTCCTAAGACTTAAAGAAAAGAATGAAGAGAAGTTTTAGTTAATGTATTATATATTTCCTTAAGTAAATTTATACTTAAGGAAAAAAAGTATCAATTTTGGAAAGGCATACAAATTATCATAAATTGAAGATTACATAATAGTCTTTCCAGAAAATCTAAAAGCAACAACTAAAAAATGATTTAACTAATAATATGATACAATAAGCTGGCTATTTTAAAAGTGGTTTAAAAATAAAAAACTGAAAAACATGAAAAAGCAATTTAAAACCCATAAAAGTTAAATTAACAGTAAACAAAAAATTTTATCATTTTACTTACCAAGTAAGTGCTTATTTAAAAAATGATATAGTGTTCATTACTTGGCAAATTAGCAAAAATTTAAATAACTTATCAGTATTGTCAAGTATAGAGGGAAATTAGCCTTCTCACAGATTAGTGGTGGGAAGATGAATCCATGCAACTTGTAAGCCATTAGGCAATATGTTATGTGTGTTTAGAATTTTTAACACATTTGATCCAGCAACTCTACTTCCAGAATTTTATGTTAAGGAAATAATCATAATATGTACAAATACATAGCTATAATGACTGTCAGCATGGTACCATGACATTGGTAATAATGGTAATTTATTAGAAACAATTTACATTTTATAACAATAAAGCATTCCTCAAATAAGTTATGTTATTTCTGTATGATGGAATAATATTTACCTATTAAGATATAGTAGGAAAAAATTAATGAAAGAAAAAATTTATAATAAAGTATGTAAAAATGACTTTTAAAAGACTATTTTAGATTATTTCATTATCTATAAAGATAATGAAATAAAGACAACTTTAGATAGTTGTCTCTATCTCTATGTCTTTATCTCCTGGAATTGTGTATCCCAGAATGTTAAAGTCCTGATGGTGGAATCATGAGTGACTCAATTTTTTAATTTCTCTCTTTTGTGTTTTTTAAAAATTCTAAAATTAACATTAAGTAACTTTTGTGAGTTTTTAAAAACTATTTTAATACTTTTCCCTGAAGTCTCTCTCACAATCGCATTTTTAAATTAGGATTACAGATGTCACAGAATTTTGGACACAGGATAAGGATTTAGTTCACCTCTAATTTAAAAGATTGTACACATGTTTGAATTTTATGTATGCAGACTCATAAAGAGATAAAGGACTCTCAAAGATAACAGCATGAAAGTATACATCTCTGTGCAAATTTGAACTTACAGACTTATGAGAAGCGCCAAAAATATGACTATGGATAAGAGGTCATTAAAGTCAGAAAAAAAAAAAGAACTTTTAAAACCTTAGGTTTTTTTTCTATTTAAATATTGGTTGAATAAATGAGCTGCTAGATAAAGTCCCTGAGCAGAGGAAATTTCCTATACTTTTATAGCAGATGAAAACATTTACAGAGCTTGACTGAATCTAGGCCTGGGAAAAACACTCATTTCTCTGCATTTTTCCTGTGTTCTCTACCCACCCTGCCCCACACTCACTCTCATTTCTTCTGGAAACCACATAAATTAGATTATCTTATCCTGTACACATAACTGCTGGGCATAAGTGGAGGAGAGTATTGAGAGCCAACTTGTTCTGTACAACTAGTCAAAATTATACTGCATGTCTGTCAGAAGAAGCATCTGTTTAATTGCTTGCCTTTCTCCTTCTCATTAGAGTTTGCACCTTTTTTTGCTAAAGGACTTGGATTTTATTCATGCAATGCAACCTCTACCTATCTCTTGCATATCTGGGGCACAGCGGTGTCCCCCATCAGTTAACTTGTATTAGCCAGGACTAGAGGATGACACGGGGCATCATTTCAGAAAGCCACCACAGAGTCACTGGGAATGGATTTTACAAAGCATCTTTTAGCTTTGTTTGTATTCTCTAGGTTTGCATCTGTATTAACTGGATGTAGTTAGTTTATTTACCTTGTGAAGGTAGTTAGTTTATTTACTTTGTGAACAGAAGTTTAAGATAACTCCAGATGGGCCATCGGAAATCATTAAAGTGGTTGGTGCTGGAGGAAAAACCCAGATCTAGTTTGGGCTTCATGACAAGAGCCCAGAATTTGGGGTCTAAAATCTATTACACCGTAGTGTGATTCTACAGACAGATGGAAAGTGGTAAAAACAAATCAACGAACCCTCAGTTCCTAGAGATTGGGAAGAGAATAAACGGTCTTTCTTTTATTAAATTCTTGTCATCCTATAATAGCACAGCATAACCTTAATTTGCTTTTGCATTTCTCATAATAAGACTTCTTGTGAAGAATGAATTCAAATGGGCACTGAACGTACCCATTGGACCTGTCAGCAGGTTTGTATGTGTTCTGCACAGAGTAGAGGAAAGGAAACTTTCTGAGCAAGGAGTCAGACTACTCTCCTCCATCAGTGTCCAGATAAAGCCAAACAGACTCTCAAACAGTTGGCTTCCACACAAGGGCCATGTTCAAGCTCGCTCCTCAGGAGTGCAGACAGACACAAGCAGCAAGCTTCCTGGATCCAAGAATGGCCCTTTTCCACCAACGTCAAACACATTTCACAGCTGACCTGCCAAGAATGTGGATCCTGCTTCAAGACACAGCCTGAGACATCACACAGCAGCCAAAAGAGGGAATCTCCATTTAGACTGCATTCTAGTGTATCCCCTACAGATAGACAGTGTATATATGGACTGGCAAGGATCCCAGCCCTTGGCCTCCAACTAAAGTTCAGGATTACTGCAGAAGTAGATGGAAGAGATAAAGCCACTCCTCCAAATATGCTGTTTTCCATGGGGATTTGTAAAGTGCAGTTGAAGGAGGTTCTTAGTTCAATCCCTTTAGGAGCAGTGTGACCAGGATAGGTCCCGTGTAACCATATATGCACCATAAAGAGTGCAGAGACACACAGGCTATGAAAATACCCCTGGATTTAGTGTGTTTAAACTTTTCTCTGACTATCTGTATGCTTGGTTAAAAGTAAGGGAGTGTGGCATAGGGAAAGAGCATTATACCAGGAGTAAAGAACTTTAGATTCAAAGTTCCAGTGTCACTGTTGATTTTCTATATGCTTGGAAAATTCATTTTGCCTTGCTTAACTAACCTCAGTTTTCATATCCTTAAAATGAAGGGAGTAGGAGATAGCTTTGAAACAGAAATCCCACACAGATATGATATTCTATGATTTTTTTCTTGCCCCAAATATCCAAAATTACCTATGCTCATTAGTATAGTGGTACAAAATGGCACTAATTCTCAAGCTAGTGGGAAGAATTTTGTGGATGGCATAACCAAATTTTGTGTGATAGTTAGCGAAACATAGCTTGGGTTGTAGAGAGTGGGTTTAGAAAGCATATTCTGCTCTTTCTCCAGAGTGCTGGGTTCCCCGTCCACTATGAAACTAGAATGCCTGCCAAAAAGAGCTACTAAGAGAAATGAGGATAAACTAGTCTTAAGCGTTAATGGCTTACCATCTTCTAGACCTAATCTAAACACCCAAGGATCTGCTCCTAGACTCCAGTGTTCTTTGCTCCAATAAAGTCTCTAACTCACTGTTTCAAGATATGTACTTTACCAATTACCATTCATGGGCTTTCCTGCATTAGGTTTGCCAAATCTGAGTGGCCTACCACTTCCTCCACAAATGACACAACATAAATAGTATGCCTGCTCATAAGAAGAAAATGCACATTTGTATTAAAAATCAGAAAAGAAAGGTGTCAAATATATAACAATAGAAAACACTAGGCAAAGTACTATCTAAGCAATTTCAAAATCACAATGAAATAGATCATTTCACTTCTTTAATTACCCAAAATTTTGGCATTAGAAGATGATGACCTTGATAAACAAGTAATCAGAGAAATTTTTGAAAATTTTTTTCAAAAACTTACCTCCCAAAAGACTTTAGGCACAGATGGTTTTACTAGTAGATTCTTAAGAATTTTCATTCAAAAAGGAAAAACAATTGTCTAAACCATTTCAGAGAATGGGGGTAGATATTACAAATCAGGCAGTGATTTAATTTCAAAGGTAGAGAAGACAAAAGGGAGATAGCAACTTTGCAGTGGAGGACCTGGCAAACATGCCTAACCAAGTGATGAAAGTTCATGTCTCCAGTGATGTCATGCACCTTACACTTCACCTCTACAGTTTTCTTTCCAAAAACCAATTCAAATAATGAGAAAATCATCAGACAAACCCCTACAAGATACTCAGCCAGTACTCTTCAAAACTCTCAAGGTCATTAAAAACAAGGAATAACTGAGAAATTACCACAGATCATAGAAGCCTGAGGAGACATGAAAACCGAATGCAGTGTGGGACCCTAAGCTGGATCCTGGAATAGAGAGCATTAATGGAAAAAAATAGCTGAAATCCAGATAAAGTCTGGAGTTTATTTAATAGTAATGCTTGTTAGTTTTGACAAATTTACCATGGTAATTCAAGAAGCTGGGTTGGGGGCAAACGGAGATTCTCTATTATTTTCACATTTGTTATTCCAATCTAAAATTATTCCAAAATTAAAAGTGTAAATAAAAATTTTAAGGGAAAAAATGTTTACAATTATATCAATAGACACAAGGGAGATTTAGGGCAAAAAATTTATAAAGCCTGTTGCTTAGCTGCTCATGATATCAGCAAGGTGTGACTATGATCTAAGAAATTCTGATCCTTGACTTAAAAGGTAGCAAACAAAGACGGAGGTATGAAGCACTAGACATCTACTGAGGGATAAGAGGATACAAGCAGCATTTAGGTTTCTCCTATTAAAGAATCAAAAGTTACAGACCAAAATCAGTTCTAATTTAGGAATCCAACACCTAACTACTTCTAATGAGTGTTTTATTTTTTATTTTTTCTACAAATTTTCATCAAGGAAAATCCCAAATTTTTCTATGAAAAGCATAGAATTTCTGACACTCTCATATCAAAAATAAAATCTTACTTGCCCCCAGGTCAAGAACGCAGTATTCTTAATACCTCTACTGACCCCAAGGGCATCTCTGATACATTCCCTAGATATAATTGCTCACCTTTTCACTCCCATACACATACCTAGTGGAGGAAGCCCTCTTTAATGCAACTCACTTTATCCTCCGTGCTAACCATCTGATCCCATTAATTACAGACAATTCATTTTCACCACAATCTTTAGTCATTAAGAACTACCTAGTTGCTCAATTTCTGCCTGAAATGCACATTTTGATTCAATATGCATATTCAACGCTTAAGAAAAAATGTGAAAGACTTTAAAATAAGCAAAAGAGTTTCATGAGTGTCCTATCAATCAAACACTTAGCAATCTTTCTGGGTTACCTGATTCTACCAGGATCTGTGTCTTTCATTGTCATGAACTATTTTACCATTCTATAAGCAATGCAAATGATTTTTAACCATAGAAATACAAATGGATTTTGTTTGCTAAAGGTGCAATTGATTATTTTCTATGGATAATGATCAGTTTTGTAACTGTTAGAAAATTTACTTTAGTATTTCTCATGGTTTCTGTATGTGTGTGCTCTTTAAATCCTCCTTTGAACTGATTTTATTCTCTTACTGGTTCCTTCATTAATTAATGAGTTAGATAAAACCATTGTACATATTCATTTTATATTTCTATGATAGTTGTGAATTCTTCTCTTTTTTTAAAAAAAGTTTTCTTTTAACACAGCTTATGATCCACAGACAAATGACCAGGAGTACGTAACTGGGTGTTCGAAGAGCGTTTACCTTGCTGTAAATAGTTGTACACATCAAGGAGCTGAACTCTCCACACTGAAGTTTCAGTTTCAGCAAAGATCCTCAAAAACATGTGAAACCATCAACTATCAAGAAACCACATAAGTTTGAATAACAAGGACCTCGACAATAACAAGCATGGACCAAAATCTACAGAGATCTTGCCAACAGTACTCTGTGCGAGGCCTTGGAAGCTTTGGAAGCCCTAAGGTAATGGTGGAGGAGAAGCGAGAGGTGAGGGGGCCTCCGTTCTGTCTGAGGTGAGTTTCTTGCCACAAATATAGGCAGAGGCCCATTGCTGATTTTCATTTGAATTGGTGGAATGTATTCATATCTCCTACATTGGTTCTAGGGAAGTAAATGGAAAAGGTTCATGCTATTGGTGAATATACAGATTTTTAATACACTCCATACATAACCTGCGGATTAAATGCTGGGAACTGCCAGCAGTCCTTTTACTCTACATATTCTTACCTTTCACACTATATACTCTTCCCCTTCCTCACTGAATGTCCATATCAAAGGAAATGGGACTAAAGAATGACATGTAAACTGAACACTCAGGGTCCCTCTCAGTGCCTTTACTCTGTCTCTTTCTCATTGTCCCTCTCACTGTCCCTCTCACTCTCTGCCTCTGAGAGGAGACCACAGTCTGTGGAGTGTTACCCCTTTTATAATAAACTTTCCTTTTGACTCTAACTTTAGTGTGTATGTTGAATTCTTTCCACGATCTCCACTGAAGGGTCCTCTTCTCTCTGTGCAGGGCTTGGTCTCCCCCGCACCACCTAGGGGAAATATACCCTGTTCTGCATCACTACTATCTAATATCTCTAACTTTTTTATTTGAATTAATTTTCTCCTACTAGAGACAGGTCAATTCAGCAAGGAGAAATCTCACAGACTATGTCCTCTAAGACGGAAACTGATAAATTAATTTTTTCTCACTCAATGGTGTAGCTAAGACATTTTTACTCGGTTGTGTAGCTAAAACAGTATATGACTTATGTATACACCTTTCAATTAGTTGTTTTGAGCAGAAACTTATTGGTAATTTTTTTTCAGCAAGGCTTACGTTGAAGACAGCAAAATTTAACCCAGACTAACTTAGATACTCAGTGTCTACATCAAACTTCAAGGGATCAATTATCCCTCAGAAATTTTTTCATATTTTTTCCCATGACTGCAAATTTTTCAACTGTTTTCCCTGATTCTTTAGTTAATACCATTTCCAACTAGCCTACCCAGATCTGCCAAAAGAATCTTCCACAATTATCACATTCTTCTTTCAGGAAATCAGCGTCTCCCTGACACCATGCACACCAATTCCGAACTCCTTGCTAGCACTCAAAGCTGTTGCTCCATCAGCCTCCCCACCTTCTTCAGATTCATCTCTCGTTCCTCCTCTCCTCAGTTTCTCCTTTCCAGCCAACTTCTCTGCTCACCCGACACTAGGACGCTTTTTGTGATGTCCTTAGTCTCCAGCTCACCTCTTTCATCTCTACCTATCCTTTTGTTCTTCATCTTAAAACCAAACCAAACACAGACAGCTCTCCCAAAAAGACAGTGGGCAAGAGGTAGGCAGCAGAAACAGTGATTAAAAATAATAAAATTTAAAAATACAAAACTCTTGTTTTTTCTCTTCCCTATTCACAACACTTTGACACCAGATGTATGGGGGATTTCCCCTTACTAACCAATTCTCCCACTCTCCAGACACCAACTGGGTGTCTAACAATCCAATTCAATTCTGACACTAACTTCTCAGAGTTAGAATGGACCCCACAAGTTAAGGGCTCAGTCCCACAAAACTGTCCTCACTTTGGATGATAGTCACAAGTCCCACCTCTACTTCTGACCAATGAGCTATTTATCAGGGTGCCCAGGATCCCCTTCTCAGATTCAATAATTTGCTAGAATGGCTCACAGAATTCAGAGAAATACTCGCTTACACTTGTAAAAATGAACAGACAGCTGAAAATGTCCACAGGGTGAGGTCTGGAAGGGTCCCGAGCACAGGAGTTTCTATCTCCATAAAGTCAGTGCACAGCACATGGATGTGTTCACCAACCCGGAAGCTCTTTAGACTCTTTCATTTAGAAGATTTTTTTTATGGAGGTTTTATCATATAGCAATGATGGATTATTAACTCTTTCTCCAGCCTCTCTTTCTTCACCGGAGGATGGGGGCTGGGGCTAAAACATCCAAGTTTCTAATCATGGCTTGCTCTTTCTGGTGACCTGTCCCCATCCTGAAGATATCCAGGATCCCACCAGAAGATGCCTCATTAGAAGAAAAGACGCTACCAGGAAATTCCAAGGGATTTAAGGGCTCTGTGTTAAGAACCAGGGTCAAAGACTAAATATTAGGATAAAAATGCTTAGGAAATTACAAGAGTTTTAGGAGCTCTGTGTCAGGAACTGGAGGCAGAGACCAAACATATTTCTTCCATGTCATAGATGGTCAGCAGATAGGCCAGGCTTCAGTGTAAGTGATAAAAGAGTGAAGCAGCAAGATCCAGGCCACACAGTAAGGGTCAACATCCTGAGAGCAGGGGCCAGGAGGGAGACAAAGGTGCTTTAACATTAACCTGCAAAGTGCAAAGGAACTCTTTTCCTTTCTATAGGAGGGTGTTCTGATTGAGAACCAGGTGATAGGTTCATGCACTGGGGTCAAGAGTCTACTTTAGAGGGAAGAGCTCTGTGTTGATAATCCAATAAGATGCCCCCGTCACCCACTAATTGTTCCTTTTCTGTGTGCACAAGCACCTCACTTCTTTTGTTAGTTCATTTTATCATACAGTGATACATTGTATTTTTTCCTTCACTTGGTTATGATTTATTTTTTTTTAAAGACTATTTTTGTTTATTTGGCTGTATCAGTGAAAAATGCATTTAGCTGCAAGTGATAGAAAATGTGATTATCATGGCCTAAAGAAAAGTTAATTTTCCTCACTTAGCAAGACATCTAGAGGTAGGTGATCTGGTAGAGCTACTTGAATATACCTTTAGGGGCTTAGGTTCTTTCTTTCTTGTTATCACTCTTAGCATATTGGCCTACATTATCATGCTATAACCTCAGGGTCACAAAATGGTTGCTGTACCTCCAAGCATAATAACTATGTTCTAGGTCATTCTCTCTATTCTTTTTAATCAAGAAAAGAAGAGATTTCCAGATGTTTCAGCAAGAAGGTATCTATTTGTGTCCCATTAGCCAGAATGCTAGATCATGGGCATTTCTAGACCAATTTAATTGCTAGCCAAAGATAGTGAGAGGATCGTGACTGCTTTTGAGATGTAGGACAAGGCTCCCCAGTCATAACTCCAACCAGTTTTGCCAAACAATAACTTTGACCTTAACTTCTAGGGACAGGAGTCTGCCCTTTCTGGGATCAAAGTATCTCCACAGCTATTATCCACTGTATTAATTAACATTTATTAAATACTTACTAAATGTCAGACATTATTCTTAAGGAGTTCTATGAATTCTCATTTAATCTTCACAACAGTCCTATGAAATCACTACCGTTATTCATCCTATTTTACAGAGGAAGAAATGGAGGTACTGAAAAATGAAGTATCTTCTCAAGATTACACAACTACTGGGAGACAGAACTAAGAACAGGACCCAAGCAAACTGACCATAGAGGCAATGTTCTAGCTACTGCGCCCCATCACTGCTCTTCTCTCTCCTATGTCAAAAGGGGATCAGAAAAGCTGGTTGGATGAATGAATAATTGATTAACGAATGTACCTTTCCCAGAAGAAGCTGTAACCTGCTCGGAGCTTCCCATGCTGTTTGGAATCATAGTTCTCCATCCATCTTCCTAAAGGGGTCAAGGTGTTATTACACGTTCAGAATTTATGTCAGCTCATTCTGCTCTGAGAGAGAATAGAAAAAAAATCCGATTTTTTTACTGGGTTTTCTGCATAACACAAAGTAAGAAAAAGAAGTCTGCAGAAGTCTGAGCTTTATCGGCAGACTGAAGTAAAACAACTGTACATACATGTGAGTTTGGGGCAAAAAAAATGAACAAAATTCAAATCACGTTCAGACTTCAGCTAAATCCTTGAGAATTCTAGTAGCATGTCCTGATCCCCATTGGAAAAGGAGAAGAGAGGGGACACAGGGTCATTATAGATCAGAGAACTGAGATATAGATACTGGCCCAGTATGGGATGAAGTCAAAAGCTACTTATGCAAGATGCCAGACTTACAAAGGACAATTGAGCAATTCTGCCAAACATCTTAATATTTTGCCTACCCAGTGCAAACATCTAGACTGTGAATAAGTGATTGAATTGTTCTGGTTTTATATCAAGATTTGACACCCTGCAGATGTAGCTGTACTCCTAAGAACTCCCAGAAAGTACTCAGACTCTGCCTCTGAGGAGAGACCCAGGACAAGCCTACCCAGCCATAATTTAGTTTAATAAATATTTTCAACGTGGATTTCCTTTTTTGTAAGGTTGCCAGATTCAGCAAATGTAAATGTAGTATTGCTGGTGCAATTTGAATTTCACATAAATGGTGAATATATATTTAGTATAAGTATGTCCCAAAACACATATTTGGGATATACTTATACTAAACATTTATTCAACATTTATCAGTAATTCAAATTGAACTGGGTGTCCTGTATTTTATCTGGCAGCCTTAATCTTCTGGGAGACATAAACCCAGTTATGTTTATGTCTCTGTGCTCTATCCTCAGATATAAAGGTAGGACAGAGACTCTCTTTTCCTTGTGTTCTCAGCCAAATACAAGTGAGAAGTGCACTTTGAGCGACTGTCAGGGGACCAGGATCTTTGTCCCAGTCCTGATACTAATTCTGTATAAGCTTAGACAAATGGCTTCCATTTCCTCATTCGTAAAATGGAGGTTGAAATTCTGAAGGCACTTGATGCAACGTTCCTCTGAAACTTGCACCAGGCTAACCACTGACATGCATGGCCACATTTACTTTTCAGGACAGCCCTAGCACAGTTCACTTCTTTGACAGATGAGGAGCTTAAAAGATCAGTGAGGTCTCAGGGTCCAGCCACTTTTAACAGTGACACTATAATTTGCCCTAATTTTCTCTGAACACAGAAATCTAGATGCATGCAGCTAAGATGGTCTAAATTCCAGTCAGTATAAATAATTTTCTACATGAAGATGAAAGAATGAAGGCATTAGAGGAGGAGGCCAGTTCCCTTGTCTGAGAACAGGCCACCTGGCCCTGGGCAGGGGAGGCCAGCAACTTCCCAAGCCTGCTGGAGAGGAGGGAGGTGCCAAGCTGTTGAAAGGGCCAGACCACACAGCAGGCACTCTCCCTCATACTGGAAGTGTTGGAGGGGCTTTCATTGTCTCTGTTGCTTCCTCCCCATTCCTTTTCACCAACCGAAGCCTGTGCCTCTTCACATCTTCCCTTCTCTTTTTCTGGCTTCTTGGAGCTGCTAGAACAAAGTGTTAAGAACATTCTCTCACTGACTCCTCGGCTGCCAGGAACACCTAGTATTTAGAGAGTACTTAGAGTTTGTACAACTCAGATTTCAATTCTCACAATGATCTTAATTCAACTGTGAGGTTTGTTGGGTCCCCTCTTCATTTCAAATATGTGTAAGGAATATAGTGAGAAAGTGGCAAAGCCACAGCTCCCAACCAAGTATTCAGAATCTATGTCCAGAGCTCTACCTACTATACCTTATGTCTGGTAACTCTTCTGCATGACAAGCTATGTCTTGAGTAGATGACAACATTCAGTGCCCGACATCTATGCAGGCAATGACCACACACAACAAGAAGCCATTAAAACAGAGTAGTAAATATAAAATGACCATTACCTGGAGCACACCTCAGCAGCTGGGCTAGGGAGGGGTGTTGCTTGGTGGTGTTTTACAAGGATTTGGATGGGAGCAAAGTAGACTGTGGTTTGGCTTGCTTTCACATTCAGGCAAAGTGAGAACCAGCTGCAACAAACTGAGAGGAGACGGCTGTTAGAATTACACTCACTCTGGGCAACTGCTTTTCTAAAAATAATTTTAACTTTTTGCAGTCCAACTGGAGGCAGAAAAATACTCAATTATTCAAGTCCTACAATTTTTGTTGGAAAAGAAGGGAATGGGGAGAAGAATTATTAACTCCAGGAAGCAGATTGCAAATTCCAGCACAGAACCCATGTGTATGTGAAGTAGAAACGACACCGGCTTTACCTCCTCAGATCTTCCAGTTAAAACTGCATCCCTTCATTTAGGGAAGGAGACTCTGAGGTTGGCCAGCAGAGCTGAGAAGTGCTCTGCCCTCTGATAAAGAAGTGCAGGAAGCTCTGATGAAGGTGATCCACCTCTGCAGTTGGAGATAACTGTTAGTTAAGCTGGGAGGAGCCAGCTATTCTGGGAGTCAGATAACAACAGTATTTTCCATTTTTGTTCAGTGTGGGCAGAAGCCAGTCCTCAGGTTTGGAAGTCATCACAGTTACTCATTGTTTATTACTCAATTAGATTTCATCAAGGCTTAGAATTCTATTATTTTCATTCAAAACCCCATTAGGTATGGGGAAAGTATTCTTTCTCTGTCTTTCTTTCATGAAGAGTAGACACTAAACTTCACTGAGTATGTTCTGTGTGTCAGATACAAGGAGGCAACCTCACCTATATTTGTAAAATATATACTATTTTATCCTTTGGACATCCTCCTAACAATTAAGTAGCAAGTGCTGGAGTGGTACATAACCTGATCCACAGTACCTGGTTCTTGAAGGAAAGAGAAGACGTGGATTCTCCAGATGCTGGGAAAAGCAGGACAGAGAATGCTGTTACATGTCACACCTGGACAGTGTTTCCAGCAGACCCCAGAAACAGAAGGAAAGTGTGGGGGAAGATGAGAGCTTGCAGGCCTGCTGCTTCAGAATGCACAGATAGATTAGTGGTTGGTCAACAGGATGCCTGCTTTAAACTTTAGCAAATCACTGCTATGGAAGCAAATAACCTTGTCCCAGCAAGCCTGCACCCTAAAAATATCACTCTATTTCTATCTTTTTTTTTTAACTTCTCCAGCTTAGTTTTCTGCTCTGGGTTTATCCCTCCAACTTCAGTGGCCTTATTCACTGTTCCTAAAATGCATCAAACAAATTGTTGTCTGGGGACAACTGGACATCCAGTTCCCTCAACCTTGAACACTCTGCTCCAGATATTCCATGGTGGTTAGCCCTTTGAGTATCAGCTTCATTGTCGCCTCCTCAGTGAGACTTCCAGAAGCATCTACATTAAGTTAGCAAAACATCCTTACTCTCTTTCCAACACATTCTCCACTTTTATCCATAGCATGTTTCACTATCTGAAACTTCTCTGCTTATTTATTTTATTGCTTATTTATTGTCTGTCCTTACCCCTCAACTAGAAGGTAACTTCCACTGAAACAGAATTCCTTTGTCCTTTTCATTACTGTTTTCCCAGCCCCTTGAACGGTGCATGCCACAGGGATGGTGCTTGATAAATAATTAATTCAGTGTTGATTCATGAATGATTTTTCCAATGTTTTTATATTTTTATTTTTTTCAATTATAGTTGACATACATATTATGTTTCAGGTGTACAGCACAGTGATTAGACATTTATTATATAACTTGTGAAGTGATCACTCCAATAAATCCAATACCCATCGGACACCACACATAGTATTACAATACTACCGATTATATTCCCCGTGCTGTACTCTACATCTCCATGACTATTTTGTAACTACCAATTTGTACCTTTTAATCCCCTTCCCTCTTCATTCATCCTCCCACTTCTAAATCTTACAATTATGAAAATGCTCTCTGTATCTATGAGCTTGTTTCTGTTGTTTGTTTATCTTATTCTCTAGATTCCACATACGACATTTGTCTTTCCCTGTCTAACTTACTTGACTCAGCACAATACTCTCTAGGACCATCCATGTTGTTGCAGATGAAATATTTCATTCTTTTTTATGTCTGAGTAATATTTCATTTGGTGTGAGTGTGTGTGTGTGTGTGTGTGTGTGTGTGTGTGTGTATCACAACTTCTTTATTCATCCATTGATGAACACCCAGGATGCCTCTATATCTTGGCTATTGTAAATAATGTTGCAAGGAACATATGGATTCACATTTCTCTTCAAAATAATGTTTTGGAGTTCTTTCGATAAATACCCAGAAGTGGAATAACTGGGTCCTTCTTAGTCTCTTGTTATAATCCTTGATTTAAAATCTATTTTGTCTGGTATAAGTATTGCTACCCAGCTTTTTTTTGTTTTCATTTTCACAAAACACTTTTTTTTTATCGCTTTACTTTCAGTGTGTGTGTGTGTGTGTGTGTGTCATTGATCTGAAGTCTGTTGTAGGCAGTATATGTAAGGGTCTTCTTTTATTATCCATTCAACCACCTTATCTTTTGATCGGAGCATTTAATCCATTTACATTTAAAGTAATTGTTGCTAGATATGTAGTTATTGCCATTTTATTATTCATATTTTTCTTTTTTTCTCCTTCTTCTTCTTAATGAAGTCCCTCTAACATTTCCTGTAATACTGGCTTAGCGATGAACTCCTTTAGCTTTTTCTTATCTGGGAAGCTGTGTATCTGTCCCTTAATTCTAAATGATAGCTTTGCTGCATAGAGTAATCTCGGTAGTAGGTCCTTGCTTTGCACTCTTTAAATATCTCCTGCCAATCCCTTCTGTCCTGCAAAGATTTTGTTGAGAAATCAGCTGACAGTCTTATGGGAGCTCTCTTGTAGGAAATTAACTGCTTTTCTCTTGATGTTTTTAAGATTTTCTTTTTGTCTTTAACTTTTGTCATTTTAATGATAATGTGCCTTGGTGTAAGCCTCTTTGGCTTCATCTTATTTGGACTCTCTGAGCTTCCTGGGCTTGTATGTCTACTTCCTTCACCAGCTTAGGGAAGATTTCAGTCATTATTTCTTGAAATACATTTTCAATTTCTTACTCTCTCTCTTCTCCTTCTGGTATCCCTATGGATACATATGTTACATTTGATGTTGTCCCACAAGCCCCTTAAACTATCCTCAATTTTCTGGATTTTTCTTGTTGCTGTTCTGATCGAGTGTTTTCTGCTACCTTATCTTCAAAATCGCTGATTTGATCCTCCACTTCATCTAACCTATTATTAATTCCTCCTAAGGTATTCTTCATTTCGGTTATTGTAGTCTTCACTTTTGACTGGTTCTTTTTTGTTTTCTATCTTCACTTTCATGTTTTCTATCTCTTCGTTAAAGTTTTCTCTGAGTTCCTCTACTCTTCCCCTAAGTTCATTGAGCATCCTTATAACCCGTGTTTTAAACTCTGCATTTGGTAGATTGTTTGTCTCTATTTTGTTTAGTTCTTTTTCTGAAGCTTTATTCTGTTCTTTCATGTGAGACATGTTTCTTTGTCTTCCCATTTTGGCTGCCTCCCCGTGTTTGTTTCTATGTATTAGGAATGGTTATTCTGTCTCCTGATCCTAATAGAGTGGCCTTATGTAGTAGGTGTCCTATGGGGGGCCAGTAGTTCAGTCTTCCCTGGTCACATGAGCCTGGTCACCTGTCCCTTGTATGGGTTGTGTGCACCCCTATTGTAATTGAGCCTTGGTTGTTGTTTGCTCATCGAGAGGAGAAATTGACTCTTGGGCTGATTGGTTGTAATGACTGGCTGTGACCAGTGGAGGAGCTGTTGTGCAGGGGCTGACCCTACAGAGCAGGATTTGCTTTAGCAGGGCTCTAGTGACTGCCTTGTCTGGAATAGAGA
>NW_011888825.1:4118871-4126143 GCF_000151845.1 Pteropus vampyrus | reverse complement strand
AGCCTCTTTGGCTTCATCTTATTTGGACTCTCTGAGCTTCCTGGGCTTGTATGTCTACTTCCTTCACCAGCTTAGGGAAGATTTCAGTCATTATTTCTTGAAATACATTTTCAATTTCTTACTCTCTCTCTTCTCCTTCTGGTATCCCTATGGATACATATGTTACATTTGATGTTGTCCCACAAGCCCCTTAAACTATCCTCAATTTTCTGGATTTTTCTTGTTGCTGTTCTGATCGAGTGTTTTCTGCTACCTTATCTTCAAAATCGCTGATTTGATCCTCCACTTCATCTAACCTATTATTAATTCCTCCTAAGGTATTCTTCATTTCGGTTATTGTAGTCTTCACTTTTGACTGGTTCTTTTTTGTTTTCTATCTTCACTTTCATGTTTTCTATCTCTTCGTTAAAGTTTTCTCTGAGTTCCTCTACTCTTCCCCTAAGTTCATTGAGCATCCTTATAACCCGTGTTTTAAACTCTGCATTTGGTAGATTGTTTGTCTCTATTTTGTTTAGTTCTTTTTCTGAAGCTTTATTCTGTTCTTTCATGTGAGACATGTTTCTTTGTCTTCCCATTTTGGCTGCCTCCCCGTGTTTGTTTCTATGTATTAGGAATGGTTATTCTGTCTCCTGATCCTAATAGAGTGGCCTTATGTAGTAGGTGTCCTATGGGGGGCCAGTAGTTCAGTCTTCCCTGGTCACATGAGCCTGGTCACCTGTCCCTTGTTTGGGTTGTGTGCACCCCTATTGTAATTGAGCCTTGGTTGTTGTTTGCTCATCGAGAGGAGAAATTGACTCTTGGGCTGATTGGTTGTAATGACTGGCTGTGACCAGTGGAGGAGCTGTTGTGCAGGGGCTGACCCTACAGAGCAGGATTTGCTTTAGCAGGGCTCTAGTGACTGCCTTGTCTGGAATAGAGAGCTGATTCCCTGAGCACAAGTCCAGGAGGAAGATAAGAGTGAGAAGGACGTAGTCATGTAGGGAAAATTGGATTTTTCCTCACATAGCTGCTTGAAAATGCAAACCAAAATCCAAATTCATGATGTCACATGTCCGCCAATGAATTCTTCCTCCCCTACTCTGTCCAATCCTGGCCAAAGATGACCTATTGCTCTGGGCTCTGAAGACACAGGTTAAGTGTGAGTAAGTGCTATTTTCTGTTTTGTATAGAGTAGGAGCATAGAAACTATTAAAAGGAAAGAGGGCCACTATGACCAAGAATGCCGGTTCTTTTTAGTGTAAATGCATCCTGCTCCAGACGTCACTCTCTAGCTCTATCTAACCAAAATCTGTGTCATTCTCCATTTACTCCACTACCTGATTTAATACTCCCACAGGCTATTAAACATGGAAAACCCTATTAAACTGTTACCCCGTTGAGCTTATTTTTCTTTCAGGGACTATGTCTCTTCTCTTGTTACTAATTTTGTCTTAAGATAGGCACTTAAACGTATTAAAAAGGAAAGAAAAGAAAATGTGGGAAATTTCAATGAAAAAAATCTATTTCAGAACTTCAAAAACACCACATGAGCTGTAGTTAGTATTAGTCTATATAAGTGAAGTTGTGCTGTGGTAACAAATTAATCTCAAAAATTAGTGGTTTAACCCCACAAAGATTTATTTTGCTTTCATGCTACACATCCAAAGCAGATTGATGGCAGTCTTTGCTCTACTTACTCTCACAGGGATGCAGGTCACTGGAGGCTCCCTGGAGTACATGGCATTCAGGATCATTACATCAGGCTGCCATCCTCTTCCATCTTTTAAGGAACCTTGTGATTACGTTGAACCCATCTGAGTCATTCGGGTTAAACTTCGCATTTCAGAGTCTTTAGTTTAATCACATCTGCAGAATCTCTCTAGCCATGTGAAGTGAACATTCAGAATTTCCTGGGATTAAGACTTGAACATTTTGGGAGGTCATTATACTAATTCTCTCTCTCTTTGCTCATCTCAGAAACATAAATTCTGCCTGCTCAGCTTGGAGGGCACCTCCTCTTTAAGAGCGATTCACAGCTAAAATGTTAAAAATGTACAGTGAACATGTTGAAAGAAGTCACCTTGAAGCTCCCTGTTAGTGTACAAGACCATTTTTTAAGAATTTAGGGGATGATATTTACATTTTAACATATTAACATACATGCAATTCAAATTCACATTCTTAGGGAGAGGAGTCTTGGGATTATTCCATCCCAGAAAAAAATAACAATGTATTATTTCCCTATATAGTTCCAGGAATTGGAGTTTTATAATGCCCATTGTTTTCTCCGATGGTGGGAAAAACTCTCAAGGTCAAGAAACTTCACCTGAGATCTCATATTTTCTTCTTTACTTACAATAGAGTCATAAAACAGGCACTTATGCATAAATATCTTTCATACATGTGAAAATTATTCCTGGAATCACAAAATTTAGGGCTGAAAGCAGCTGTATGGATCATAGAGTTACTCTTCTTCTCTTTCCAAATGAGCAAACAGAGGCCCAGCAAAAGGAAGAGTCTTCCTCAAAATCAAGTTACTATGCCAGTTGTTTGCCTTTACACTCCTTTCTTCAAGAAAATATAATTCTAATTTTTTTTTCGTATTTCTACCACCATTCTTGCCTTCATCCTTTCTATCATTTTTTTCTAGCTTTCCTTGACCTCTTCAAAAAGGTTGAGTCTTCTACATGGGCTAACAACATTAGTTGTGGCCTGGCCATCAGAGCATCCTCTGCACACAGCTGTGGAAATTCTTCTATCCCAAACCACATTCCTTGGCAAGTCTGTGAGGAGCGGAAGCTGAACATGTAAGGTGAACATGTCTCTCCCTCTCATCCAGCACACACAGTCTAAGGGTGAGCCAGGAGACATTGATTTATTTTGTTTGTATGCCCCTCTGTGGTAAACTGTAAAAGTCAAAATGTTTGTCTGTGGAAGTGAGAATGACACTGAACTAGGTCTGTGGTACCTGAGGCCAGGAAGACTATGAGGAGATCAGGTCCATGGAGTCACAACACAAGAAATTGACACGTGTATATTTGAAGCAACTGGAAGTCTGCTGCAAAGGTACATGGGAAATTTTCACCTCAGTGTGAAATCCCTCTTGCTTAGTCTCCAGTTTCCATAGTGGGTTTGTCGTGCAGACTTCCCTGCCCATTTAATCAAAAGTAGGTCCCATCTCCTCTTCACTGCCCATCACACGGCCTTCTTTAATTTCTTTGCATACTAACTGCATTTATTTGTTTACATTTACTCTATGTTCCTTCCTACTTCACTCTCCCCACAATATTCCTCTGCTTTTGCTTGTTTTTCCATTTTTACCCAAATCAAGTTCATCCTCACATGTGCTTCCCTCATGATAGTAAAGTGGCTTCCAACAGCAGAAACTGGCTGATGCAAAGGCAATGGGGTTTCCTGGAATGGCTTACTCCAAGCAGGGCACAGCCCTGGAGCTCCAAACAAAATGCAGGGCAGCCACGCAATGCAGGTGGGAGGTTTCTCAAATAAACATTGGGCTGCTGCTTGGAAGGGAAAGGAAGGGAAATGGATGCCAAATGTATGACCACTGAACATCCACGGCAACCAGCCAACTCCATCTGCTTCCTGACTACCACTATATCCCTGAGTCCTGAATTGGCCACAAAAATGTCTGGCCAATTTATTAGTGTATGTACATATATGTTGTATCTTAAATAGTATAACTTTTAAAGCAAAAAAATTGATTTTATGAGAGATTTCTATAATGTACTGCAAATATTGGTACAAAACTCTACTTTGAATGGCCCTATCCACATATACCTACAGTTATGCAAAATCTTCAAAGAACATTTTCAAAATTAAACCACTATTCCATTAGGGCAAATGAGAAGGACAATCTCATGTCTGAATGACTTTTTTTGCAATATCCAAAAATGCTCCTTCCAATTTTGAATTATTAAAAAATGTTAGTTTTTGATTTAAAGAATTGCTTTACAGGAGGAAGAAACTTTTGGCTGCATTTCTTCATGAGGGAAATGGATCAAGATATATCTAAACAATGTGTTCAGATAAAAAAAATAAGACTAGCTCATGCATTTAGGGGAAAAACGAAAAAATTAATTTTATAAAATTTGAGGGTTTTAGATTTTCCAGATTCCTACAGTTTTTAAATTTCCTGTAACTAATGTTGAGATTTGTTTTTCTCCTGGATTTGGGTAAAGTGAATATTATTACAGAAATAAAAAGTAAATTTTTCTCTGGCAACAAAAATATATAAATATTGAATTGGAATATACACATTTAATAGGTTCATTGTGTTAGTACACTTTAAAAGATTATGATCAATTTTTTTTCACTATTAGAATGTTAGGGTTAAAAGGATTTTGTTGACTGGCTCACCTTTTTGTTTTGCAGATAAATGAACTGAAATGAAGAAAGGTGAAATGAATTTCCTCTGTTCGGCAACAGGCAGCCCAAAGCTCTCATCATCCTAATATACGGCTTTTTTCTTCTGGGAGGCATCTTCTTGGGGAAATACCATCTTAAGTAAGTTAATCAGTGCTCCTGGGTTAACCTGAGCTAAAAGCTTGACTTTTTTTTTTCTAACATACCAGGCTTACATTTTGATAGTAAGTCTGTAGAAACACAAAGGATTAATCAGCAGGAAGTTTGAATACTGGTCCTCATTTGAATCTCACACACTCCACTTGGAGACTTTCTAACATTAAATGTTTCTTCAACAGCTCTATCTTTCCCCTTTACAAGTACCGGTCCTTGTGCTTTGATAAATGTATATTATTGCCATACTAGCCCTGAAGGAAAGATATTGACAGTCCCAAGGTCCACAGTGAGAAGTTTCTCACCCCAGCAGTTTATTCTGAGATTTCAAGCTTTGAGATGCAGAAGCAATCCTCAACCAGATGGCCAGGGCTCAGCATCCAGCAGATGGTTTGATCAGGGAGGTCAGGGAGAAAGGAAACTCTAGGGCAAAATTTCTAGACATGCAAGGCTCATTGTGTGCTGGGAACAAAGCCAAAGAGGCAAGATATGTATGTTGTTAGGAATGGAAGGGGGGGTCAGGACTGTGACTTTGTCTGCATGCCTGGCCGAGGGAGGTGTGGGGGCTGGGAGGGACAGTGAGCAGGACTGGTCCCAAAGATCAGGGGCATGACATGAAGGTGAGGGAGTAGAAGGCAGTCTTTGGAGTTGGAGCATAGAATCCGGCAAGAGGTTTAAGGATCAAGAGCTTTTTTAGAAAGAAGTTTACACTAAAACTTTGTTGAGACAGTAAAGACCTAGATAAATTGAGTAGAGCAGAAGCAGGGACAATAGGAAATAGAACCTGAGAAGATGGATTTCTCATCCTTTTTGTGACTCCACTCCTCTTTACTTTCTCTCCCTATGTTATAGGTTGAATTATGTCCCCCCAAAATATTATGTTGAAGTCTTAACCCCAGCATCAAAGAAAGTGACCTTACTGGGGAAATAGGGTTGTTGCAGATATAGTTAATTAAGATGAGGTCATACAAGAGTAAGATAGATCTTTAATCCAATATAACTGGGGTCCTTATAAGAAGAAGGAAATTTAGATAAAGACTCACACAGAGAAGAACTATACGTGAAGACACAGATGCAAATAGAAGATGGCCATGTGAAGAAAGCGACTCAGAAAGGAGTTATGCTCCCACAAACCAAGAAACACCTGGAACTACCAGAAGCTGGAAGGAGGCTGTGAAAGGAACATGTCACCACCAACACCTTGAATTCAAACCTCTGGCCACCAGACTGTGAGAAAATACATTTCTGTTGTTTTTAAGGCACCCAATTTGTATTTTGTTATGGAAGCCCTAGTAAACTAATACATGCTACTTTTATGATTTTTCGATTGCAGCCAATTAGAGGGAGAAACAAAAATTATTTTTAACCAGTTTTTAAAATTAATTAGCCAAAATCTACCCAGACATTCTCTGTCCCCACAGATGGGCTTTGCTTTTGCCTTCCATCAACTTTGATGCACCTCTTTGTGGTAGAGAGAGGGTGGAGCTCTCAATATCAATTTTCCTAAAGAGATCTTTCTTGCTAAAATCTTTTCTCATCTGCTCTCTTATTCCTTTTATACTCTCAAAGTTGAAAGAATCTGAGTGTTTCAGTACAAGTTCTCAGAAATTCTTGATAAATATCTGCATATGGTGATTTGTCACCTCTATTTGAAAGTTCCTATCTGTTGCATCTTGGTTCTTAAACTTTATTTTAACAAAGCTGGAAGATTAAAAAACAACAGAGGCCCTTGCAAATACGATCAAGAAATGAGAATCTATTTTTTTAAAACACCAGAGTTTTTAAAAAGAATCAAACTTAATTTCTAGAAGTAAAATGTATAATAATTGGAGTTAAAAATGTGATAGACGTGCAATGGTGTAAGGCTTGACCACCACGGGAAGAGATCTAATAATAATTCAATAGATTAAAGAAGATAGTGGTTTATTTCTCTCTTTTGTAATAGACTGAGATTGGTAGGTAGCTCTGTTCCGGGAAGTCATTCATGGACACCAGTTCCTTTCATCTTATTTCTTAGCCATCTCCCAGGACATTAACCCCATCTAGTTACAGGGACAGGCAACAAAACAGATTTTTTCCCAATCCTTTTTAAACCATTGCTTTGGCAAAATACAAAAAATAATAATAATAAGTTACCAGTAAAATGATTACATGCTTTCGTATTATGACAGTGTCGAATTGCTATGAAGTGTCTAAATGCTTCTCTCCGCTTTCTAAAAAATCCCATTACAAGCTAGTGACAGTTTATGAACCTGCTGTGCTTAAGCAGCATTATTTCAGCTCACAAGAAGGAGAAAGGGTATGGAAGAGACACACCTATTGTGTTAAAGTGGTACACATCATTTCCATTCAGCCACACGGCCACATCCAATTGAGAAGTTGTTTGGGAAATACCATACAGCTGAGTCTGCATGTGTCCAACTACAAAACAATTAACACAGAAGAAAGAGAGAATAAATTATTGTATACAATAATTGCCTCCATCTCAAATGGGTTATAAAATATCTTGGACAGAGTGCATCAGAATGTCAGTGAACTGAAGGATAGAACCAAAGAAATTATCCAGAAGACCTTCTAGAGACAAATAAATAGAAATATAAAAAACATGCTATAAGTCTTGGAAAAGGCTCCACAGAATGGGAACGAGAGAATAGTTAAAGCAATATGGACCAAGAATTTTCCAGAATTGTTGAGAGATAGCAATACTGATTCATGAAGCACAATACATCCTATGCTGGGCACTGTTATAAAAGTTTC
>NW_011888825.1:4096208-4117502 GCF_000151845.1 Pteropus vampyrus | reverse complement strand
GTGGCCATTTCCCTTTTACGCACCATCTTATTAAAATGTCGTGGGAAGAAAGAGCCATTTGTGGGCCACAGGTCTCACCTGGGGAACAGGCAGAGGGCAAGCCAAGCACCCATGCCTCTGAGGCCACGCATGTTAGTGGTGATAGCTCTCGCTTAAACCAAACAAACATATTAACATCTCAATTCTTCCACCTGAAAATTTATATCAGCCCTCTATGTAAGCAAATCTGAAGAATACCAGCGAACTGGAAACATGGAACAAGAACAAAAAGCCTTTTTGTCTCGAGGGCAACAAAATAAAAAGGGTTTCTTTTCTCAGGCCATAAGAAAAGAGTTACTCACTTTAAGCGCTCAAGCTGACATTTTCATGAGAAAACAAATTTGGACAATTTCATTTACTGCTTGCAAATACTGAATGACCTGAAAAGCAAAACAGTATTTCCACAGACATCTCCCCTCCTTTTCCTGGCCCGCAGATGTTAACTCTCCCTTGTCTTTTTCTCTTCTCTATATATCCCTAGGAATGCCTATAACATTCTTCTATTTATTTATTTCTTTATTTAGGGTAATTTGGAGACTGAGTACTGTGTCTATCTGCCATGTGTTTTTTCTCAACATCAGTAGCAAATTAATTCTTACACTTCAACTGTACTGAGGGCTATTAAGATGACAATGCATTGATGTTGCAGAAAATGGCCTATTAGTTCGAACTCAAGCTATTCCTTCCCAGAATGCATTACTTTCCCACTGCCCACTCCCCACTGACCTTGGGTGCCCCTCACCACTTGTCCCTGTCACCTAGTACTGTTTTCTCAGATCTTCAAACTCACTTTACTGTATTGCATCAAACTCAAGATTTCATCGATTCTAAAATGCACCATTATTTAATATAACTTTGAGAAATAAAAATCCCTGCCAATGAAATGCTAACATGATGCTTTCTTAGCATTAAGAATTGTTATTATTTTATACTTATTAAGAGTTCTTTTAGGCTTATTTAAACATGGTACTAAATTGCTTACTGCTCTTTTGCCTACATAAAAATGAAAATACATGCTAAATTAATTGACTGTAGTATTTCTAAAATCTCTTCATGTTGAGAATCTGGCACTTCTGAATCACCTTTTGATTCTGAGTCTCAATGACCATGTTCTTTCACGTATCTTCATCCTCTACACACTTGAGAGTATTGACAACCTTGGGTTTCCTATGATGACTCCTCTGTTGTCAAGATTTCCTTCCAAGCCACAGATATGCATCTTGCAGTTTTTGATGTTGACATTTCCTTGGTCTAACCAGAAGGTGTTAATAAAAGTTGTCATAGGACAATCAAGACATATTTCTTTCTCAACATGGATCTTAAATTGTCCAGTCTCACCATCATAAACAATAAAGAAATTTTCATGTACACAGGCAATGACAATATGCCACCATTATCACCTGGCCAAAAGCGATTGTGAGATGCTATCAATTCTAAGACTCATCTCAAATTCACAAATGTGAACATATGTTGTAACATTAAGAAATAAGGGAGAATGTGCTGTTTGCTCTGAATAATCTCTCCCTATCTTGCACTCAGTCAACTCCTCTTGCTTTGGAGTTCTCGGTTCAAGGGTTTTTATCTCTAGGCTGCCTTTGTCTCTAAGTCTAGACTGCTCTTCTTTAGACCATGTGTCTCAGTCTATAATATGCATTTACAAGTGTGGTTACAATACAATGAGAGAGATGAATAATGTAACGAAAGTATGAGTGTGTGATTTCCTGATGGAATTTGTATTTGTATGCAAATGTACAGTGAATCTGCAATAAAGTTGTATCTAGGTATAAGGAATGAACATAACTGTAACCAATTATTCATTCAACAAATATTTTTGAGCTACTTTATGTAGTGTGTATTTGAGTGGGAGAGCTAACTCATAAATAAAGATAATATGATATATGATATATAATACAGAAATACTCACATCAAAGAAGGAAAAGCAAGGAGAGGGGATAGAATTTGAAAGAGCTGCTATAGACAAGGTTTTAGTAAAGCTTCTCTGACTAGGTGACATTTGAACTGACCTCTAAGTGAAGAGAGAAGAAGGCCGTGAGTGTATTTGAAAGAAGAGCTTCCAGAGCAGGGTAAGAAGGCAAAGGCCTAGACATGGAGGATCTGCATATTTGAAGGCTGGTGAAAAAGGCTGGTGTAATAGAAGCATTTCAGGCTGGGAGGATAGTAATCATATACCATGTGAGAGAGGCAGCCAGAGGATCAATTTGCAGGACCTTGAAAGCCACTTGAAAAGCACTTTGGACTGGTTAAACTGATCAGTTGTCCTACCATATACTCTACAGCCCTTTAACTCTCCCTAATTTCCTCAGGGATTTTAAGGGAAATGTCTCAATTAGTAACACAAGTGAGTCTCCCCATCTTTCTTTTCATAACTGGACATCATTCACTTGAATCCCTACCTACACAAAAGTCCTCTGGGTAAATATATTTGTGTATTGAGGTAACTTCTTTCAATAAATATTGAACAAGAGGAACATATAGGGCACAATATGCTGCAAAGAAACATTTATCTTAAACCCCTTTTCCCATGCAATCTTGCCCTGTGGGACCTGTTATTTCCCTGGCCCTGGATAAAACTTCGAGGAGAAGCTACAGACAACTCATTCTCACATTTGAGTGGAAAAAGCTGCAAAGACATGATACCAAAGAGTATGTCTACGAGGCTGGTCGCAGTCATCTTTGAAATCAGTCTGCCAGAGAGGCCTTATAGTAAACCTCTGGGAATGTATTATATCTAGAACGGGAATCTATTTCTAGCCCAGACTACTTCAAAAGTCTACTATGACTTTCACGCATGGAGACCTGTCTAATATTTCCACTGAAAAGCTGAAAACATGGTTGGGGGTGCAGAACAGACCCAATTGCAAGGTGATGAAGGGAGACAACAAGAGCTATGCCTTTGGAATATTCTACCATGTTTGCATACTGGCTTATGTGTTCTTTCAGTTTTCAAATGATTCTAAACAAACCCAAATTTATATTTCTATATTTAGCAGCCCCCAGTTTGATTCTGATCCTGTCTGGAGACTGCATGGCCTTCTGCCAGTGATTAAATTAGTCTGTGGGATATCTATTGCTCTGAGCTAACCAATGGTCATGTGATATTTTTAGCAACTGTAATATAATATTAGTAGAATTGTGCATTTTTATGACTTTGTAAAGTAATCTCCAATATAGTTTAAAAGTTGTGTCCCTTATTAACTCCATAAAGGCCACAGACCTCTGCAACAATACTGAGAGAAACAGACTGGGTTCCTGATTACCAAGACAGGCAAGACCACAGTATATCCATGTGGGAAGTCCCTCCAACAAAACACTATACTCGGGCAGTTTGAGCAGTACCTCTCTTCTCCCTGAAGAAAAATTTCTGTTGCCATACCAGAAAAAACAATGAGTGATAAGTGGGGAAAGTGGTTGAGAGCACTTTCTAAAATAACCATGCCTGTATGCCCTGAAAGATCCACTTAGGGCACTAAGAGCCTTCCTCATCACCCACATGCTTCACCCCTACTGAACTAATCGCCATTCTCAGAGCACACCCAGAACATTTCCACCTCCATGGTTTTCCTCACGTAATCTCTTCTGCATGGACACTTTTGACCCATTGCTACCTGCCAAGCCATCCTTTAAGCTCAATGCTACATTCTCCAAGAAGCCTTCTCATATTGTCCCAGGCAGAACTGATCTTCGTATCATTTCTGTAAAGGCAGAAAAATATTCTCTCTTAAAATATTTATGAAGGTCATCTAAGATAAAGAAAGTCTGAGAAATTGTCACAACCAAGAGGAACCTAAGGAGACAGGACAACAGGTATCCTGGGTCCTAGAATAGAAATGGAGTATTAGATAAAAAACTAAGAAAATCTGGACAAAGTATGGATTTTAGTTACTAGTAATGAGTCAATATTGATTCATTAAGTGTACCAAATGTACTACACCAATGAAAGATGTTAGTAAGAGGGGAAATGGGGTGTGAGGTATATGGGAACTCTCTGAACAATCTTCACAAATTTTCTATAAATTTAAAACTGCTCTAAAATAGAATATTTATCAAAGACACAAGAACAGCAAGGACCTCTACAGTTAAACCGAATGAAAATGAGATCAACAGATGTCCAGTGCCAACCGCATCTGCCTTAGGAGAGAGTACAGAAAGACCCAGAGCCCGCTGGACTGGTTGCTCCCGATGGACGAACACTCTTTGTCAACTCTGTCCTCAAGACCAGATCTGCTAAATAAGTGAAAATGAAGATTTCACACAGAGACAAAGACCTAAAAGACGTGTGAAACTATACAAGGGGCATGCAATATTTTAAACAAGGTATAAAATGTCATCTAAGACCAAAAAAATTAGACAAACCTTTTTTGGAAATTCATATGCTGATATCTATCACACTGAAGAACATGTATACTCTTTAATAAAGCAGTTTCACTTTAGGTCTCAGCCTTTAATATCTAGCAGCAGCAGTACATGAAAATAAGTGAACAAGGGTTGTCGCCGTGGCACTCTTTAAAGGGTCACAGACTGGGAAAAAAAAAACAAATGTCTGTCAACAGGGAAGTGGTTGATTAATTGTGGTACAGGCATATTATGAAATCATATTGCAATTCTGTCAAAAGGTGAGTCTTCTGAACAGGAAGGATGCTCCTGATGTCTTGTTAAGTGAGAAAAGCAAGTCGTAGAGGGAGAAATGGGAAAGGAGCAATGGGGGTGGCTGATTAATGAGCTTTCTTTAGAGGTGATGAAAATCTTCTGAAATGAGATAGTGATGATGGTTGTACAACATCGTGAATAAACTAAAAGCCACTGCATTAAGTGGTTAAAATGGTGAATTCTATGTCATATGTATTTTACCTCAATTTAAAATATAATAACTAAGAAATCCTATACAGGTATATATTTTCAAAGTGCAGCTCTAAGAACCCCTTCTTGTTAAAAACCACACTTTCTATTTATGAATGTGCTGTAGGAGAAGAATGAGCCTCCCAGGCCTTCTTGAAACCCAGGGTTTAGGTGGAAGGAAAGAAATCTCTCTGAGAGGGAAAGGAAAGAGTAGGAAAGAGTACGGTAGGGTCAGGCTTCCTGGCTGGGCTGGGAGGAGAGATTAGGGAGGAACCTGTCAAACAGGAATGCTTTAGGGAAATTCTAAGTGCTGAAGAACATAATCCTTCCACCATTACTTCACAAACCCCCTGTAAAGCATCAAACATGCTTACTAATGCTTAGTGCATTTGGTTTTCTTGTAGAAGCCAAGGAAGAGGATAAGGTGTAAGTCTAGATCAAGAGGAAGCTAAAAGCAGAGTGAGTCCATGGAGGTCTGGAAGACAACCTTCAATGGGTTCCCCTTCTTTTGAAGTCATGTTCTTCTGTGCCTCAGTTAATGGGAGGAGGGGGACTCACCTGTTTCATGAGAACATGCTTGGGGTCTTGTCCACTTTATGGTCCCTGCAGTACTTAATACAAAGCCAAGCACATAGTACGTATTCAATAAACATTTATGGAATTTAAATTGTGTTAAGATGAATTTTTTTATTGAGATATAACTGACATGCAACCTTGTATAAGTTTAAGGTGTACAACATATTGATTTGATATATTTATATGTTGCAATATGATTACCACCATAGATAGCCTCAGCTAACACTTCTATCACCTCATTTTATAATTTCTTTTTTGTAATGAGAACATTTAAGATCTAGTCTCCTAGCAATTTTGAAATATATAATACAGTATCGTTGATTCTCATCACTATGCCATCCATTAGGTCTCCAGAACTTATTCATCTTCTATCTGCAAGTTCATACCTTTTGACCAATATCTCCCCAATTTGCCCACTCCCCAACCCCTAGTAACCATCATTTTACTCTCTGCTATGAGTTTGGCTCTTATAGATTCCACATATTAATGATACCATACAGTACTTGTTTTTCTTGGTCTGGCTTATCTCACTTAGCATAATGTCCTCAAGTTTCATTTACGTTGTTGCAAATGTCAGGATTTCCCTCTTTCTCATAGCCGAATAATATTCCATCGTATATATGTATATATACTGCATCTTTATCAATTTATTCATCAGTGGACACTTAGGTTGTTTTTATATCATAACTATTGTGAAGAATGCTGCAAAAAAAAAAAATGCAGATATCTCTTTGAGGTCGTGATTTTATTTCCTTCAAATATATACCCAGAAGTGGGATTGCTAGATCATAAAGCAGTTCTATTTTTTATTTTTGTAGCAATCTCCATTCTGTTTTTGACAGTGGCTACACAAATTTACATTTCCACCAACCACGAACAAGTGTTCCTTTTTCTCCACTTCCTATATAATAACCAACACTTGTTATGTCTTATCTTCTTGATGATAGCCATTATAACGGGTGCTATTTTGTGATTTTGATTTGCATTTTCCTGATGATTTTCCTGACATTGAGCATCTTTTCATGTATCTATCATCCATTTGAATTTCTTCTTTGGAAAAATGTCTATTCAGATGCTCTGTCCAATTTTTAATTAAATTTTTTGTTTGTTTGTTTGTTTTGTTATTGAGTGTATGAGTACTTTACATAGTTTTGGATATTAACCCCTTATGTAACATATGGTTTTCATACATTTTCTCCTATTCCATAGGTTGTCTTTCTATTTTGCTGATTGTTTCTTTTGTTATGCAGAAGCTTTTTAGTTTGATGTAGTCCCATTTATTGATTTTTGCTTTTATTGCTTATATTTTTTGTGTCATATCAAAAAATAATTGTTGTCAAGATCAGTGTCAAAAGAGCTTCTTCCCTATGTTTTCTTCTACGAGTTCTGCAGTATCAGATCTTATGTTTAAGTCTTTAATTTGTTTCGAGTTAATTTTTGTGAGTGGTGTAAGATAGGGGTACAATTTCATTTTTCCATAGCCAGCTATCCAGTTTTCTCAACACTATTTGTTGAAGAGACTATCCTTTCCCCACTCAATGTTCTTGGCTTTAAATAAATTTTTTTAGTTATTTCTTCTAATCAAGAAATAATTCGAAGCTTGCTGATATTGACCGAGCTGATGTTCATTCCAAATCCAAAGGACTTTAAAGACCCTGTTCAGTCTTCTCTCAGTCATTCACTTTTGGAGGCTTTTCTTTGCCCAGCTCTGTCCACTACAATACCAGGCACCCAGACACCTAACGTGTAGCTTCATCTAGTACTACAACCTGTGGGAATTATATTCAGGCCACAAACCAAGGTGTGCAGATGAACTGTCACTGCCCCAGTGGCCAGTGTAGAGTCAACTGATCACTCTCCATATTTCTCTTTTATCCTTATAGTTCTTGTGCACCATCCCTAGATTTACTCTCCAACCCCCATGCCACCTCTAGACAGAAGCTACTAACCACACATATGAGCAGATCACACACTTGGCTTCATACCACCTGAAACAAGTTTAAAATCAAGGTAATAGCCTCTGACATCTGCTTAGCTTTGTACATTTTACTAAATTTTTTCATGGACAGCATTAATTGGACCTCACCTACGAGGTACACAGGGCAGGTTTTATTAGCCTTGTGCTATGGTTGACCAAATGACTAAATCAAAGGTGATAAAGTTGAAGATGCAGCAAGCATTGAAATTCCCACTCAGAATCTAAATCATAGGGATAATTTTTCTGAGTTAAATCACTTGGGTGATGAAATTTACCAGTTGAAGCCAATGTGCTTGTTTATTCATTTAATCATTGTCCATTTGCTAATCTTTGTATTCCTCCCATCTGTCACAGTTTAAAATAAAGTAATCCTCATTAAATGATATAGAATTAATAAATGGCACATTTCCTCCCCGCAAAAAGAGCATATGATCAGATTATAATGATAAACTAGTAAACAATCAAAACACAGTGTTATAACTATAATTATATTCATTAGTTCAATTAATATTTGTTGAGTACTTACTATATGTCAGGAGCTGGGAAGAGACAGACAGCTCTAACGTGAAATTTAAGCAGTGTATGAGAGTTCAACTGCCTGGAGTCAAATCCCAGCTCTATTATTTTAGCTTTGGAACTTGAGCAAATAATTTAATGTTACGCAGCTTCAGTGTCCTCCTCTGTAAAAGGAGATAATACAACATACTAGACAGGATAGTTTTAAGAATTATATTAGTTACTATATGTAAATATTTCCGATAGTGCCAGGTCAACAGTAACTGCTCAGTAAATTTTAGTTGTCACTATTACTAGTTATTGGTATTATGAAGCCGTGATGTAAAAGAGTCTACAACGAGAGGAAAATTCAGATTTTTTAAAATTACAAACTTAAAATCTAGAATTTTAAAAATAATTACAATCCATATATATATAATTATTTTTTTATAAAAGTACAAAAGGAATTTGATTGGGAAATGAGAATCTTTCAACAAATGGTACTGGAACAACTGGATATCCATAAGCAAAAAAAAAATATATCAAACCTTGCCTCACACCATACACAAAATTTTAATTAATGGACAACAGACCTAAATGTAAAAGCTAAGATTACGAAACTTCATTTCCAAATTCTCCATTATACCCCTATGCAGTGAACTCACTTCCCCCATCCTACTCTAGCCTTGACAACCAATCATCGGCTTGCTTTCTGTCACTATAGTTTTGCTTTTTTTTTTTTTTAAGAATGCTATATAAAGAGGAGTCACACAATGTTCTTTTGTGCCTAGCTTCTTTGCTTAGTCTAGCAGTTTTGAGATTCACCTGTGTTCTTGCACATTTTAGAACTTCGTTCATTTTATTGCTGAGTGGAATCCCATGGTATGGATATACTACAATTTGTTAATCCGGTCACATGTGAATACTTGGATCATTTGTAGTTTGGAGCTATTATGAACACAGCTGCCGTGAACATTTGACTTAAGTTTTCCTTTCATTTGGATAAATACCTGTTGATAGGGTAGGTGAATATAAGAAACTGCTAAACTGTTTTTCAAAGTGCAATACAATTTTGCATTCCCACAGCCTCTAAGCTAAATTGGGAGGAAGATAAGGACAGGGAGGACCACTGAGCTAGCCTTGAGCCTTGTGAGGAGATGCACATAGGGTGTCAGACCGAACAAAATAGCAACCTTTACTTCCAAGACAGACCCTTAGGAAGACAGATGCAGAACTGAAGTGCAGAGCAAACTAGTACCTACCATCTGAGCCTAAACCAGAAGCAGGGCCTCATGTTGGCATAGTCTCAAAACATCTCAAAGGCAAGAAAGACATTTTTTTACTCTCCAAGCTCACATTCTTCATCCATGTGCTCACCCTTTGGCATACAAAATTGCAAATATTTAGGAAACAAGAGAATGGGGACTATTTTATATACAGACTAAGGACCTTCCTCCTGAATTGTTTCCATTTCATGTGAGTATTTGATTCATATTTGCCTCATTTGTTTAAATTCATTAGACAGGGACTAAAGCCCCAATGAAATCCAATAGTTTTATAAAATGCTAGAGGAAACACAAAGCGCAGTGGAGAATTTTGTAGAAGTGTCTCCCTGCAAGTCCTTCACTAACCACATTAGCCACGAGGCCACACAGATCCAGGCACACAGGGCTATTTATCAAATTGGCAGAGAAAAAAGAACATCGTGTGCTAGACAGGGCTGCGGTTGGGAGAATGGGACACAGGGAGATCAGAAGGTCTAGTTGGCTGCTGCTCATGGTTACAGATTGTCAGGCCAGAATCAACAGGTGGCTGCAGGGTCAGAGTTTAGACAGGCTTCCAGAGTCTGGGATAGGGCTTTTCAAGCTACATTCTACAGAGCTTCAAGGCTCCCTACAGTGGATATGAGGGGCTCCGGGCTACTCTCTCTGTCTTCAATCAAATCAGCTCTGCTTTTTAAATGTTTTATATATTTAGATTTACACAAGATTTCATTGGCTTTTGTTTGTTTGTTTATTTGTTTGTTTGTTTGTTGAGAAAAAAAGCATTTTCTTGCTAAAGACAGTTTGAAAATGACTAGTTCAGAGCTAGATTCCAAAATCAAGCCTCTACAGAGACAGATAGGTAACATAAATGAGTGAAGCAGGCTGAAGGGCATATAAAAGGGAGTGTTGGGGACTGTGGCAAACTAGAAGGTACCGAAATCCTCTGAAAGGCAGCTTCTACTTAACTCCAGCAGGCTGCAGCTCTGAAAGATTAAGAACCCTAGTGTCGCCAGATCTGCTGATTTCAAGAGAGACCAGAAATATAGATTTTTACATAAAATCTCTCAATTACTAAACGTCATCAACTAATTTAGTTTAGTTTAGAATACTGTATGGAATAAAAATTAGCACATTAATTACCTGAATTTGCCTCTAGGTCACTAACTAGCTCTCGTCTGGAAAATACTAGAAATGATAGTAGCTTTTCATTAATGGGTGGAGAGGGCATGGTTCATACATTTCATGAACTTAGGAGCTAGTTCTGTCTTTTTATTTATTTTTTTAATTATTGCATCCTCAGTACTTAGCCTCAGAGCCTGACATATTCGGTGCCCAAATATTTTTTGAATGACCAACTGAGTCTTTTTCATCTGGCTCTCTCTGCTTATTTCAAGACCAAAATAAGTCTTGAATCTAAAACAAATCTCCACTTCCACTCTGATATTCCAAGTGCCAGCCCTGATCCTTCAGAGTGAGGCTGGAAGGAGCACAGATGTGGGAGGTAGAAGACCATTCTTGGGTAGGATCACTGCGCATGTCTGTATCTTCCTGGATACTGGTGAGTAATCTAAAAAGATAGGCTGTATACCAGTTGATCAGAAGCAGTGGTCTGCAGTTTCCAGGTCCTTTCAAGGTACAAGTAACTTTCGGTTCATGTCAGGAAACCCCCCACCACCATCACTTTCACTTAGGGATGACGGAAACCTCTCTGCTCTAAGGAAGGTATGCTGTAGCAAAAAAAATTAATGATAATGTTGACGGATATCAAGCATCTGTGTCGATATCAGCAGATGCCCCTAGATAACTGAAAGCCAGTACTCCCATACTTCAAAATAAGGTGTTCGACCACCTCTCAGGACTTGCACAGGAAATAACTGAATGATCCTGTGATCCATAGCTCATCTTGACCTACCTAAAAGCTAGAACTGAAGTTAGAAATCAGGGGAAAATTGTCTTTGTAAGAGTAATCAATGGGCAGTGAGGCCCCTTCCAGCTCCATGTTAGAGGGGGATTTTCTCTTCATTTAAGTCTAGTGAGGGGGACCTCAAGGAACTACCTAGAGTGTTTCTCTTTCATCCCCTGGAGTTTGAATGATACCATGAACTGTGCTCAGAAACTTTCAACCTACCTATAATGGTGCCTCTGTATAAATAAGAGAAACTGTGACTATTAGCTAGAAGAGGTAGACATATTTACCCATGTCAGGGGCAAAGGTGTGAGTGTGTCTAATGGATCAGAAGTAAACCATAAGAGAAAGAGGGCTTTCATAGAACTTCTTGAACATTGCCCAAGAGATCTGCCTGGGGAGATGTGATTACCCAATCAGAGCTGGGTGGTTAGACCTTCCTCTTAAGAGCAGAGGAAGGAAACATAAGTGGCCACTGGAAGAAAAGATATCTTATATGCTACAAGAAGCATAGTTGAATATTCCCAGTACAGACCCCAAAGAACTCACAAATGTATCTCAAAAAATAGTCCGCTTTGCTCATGTACTAACTTGCTATGGTCTATGGTCAGAAGTAGTCAACACTTGATTACATGAATACCAATCACATCAGATCTTTCCTGTCCTTCTTCCCTCCCTCCCCTATTCAGACATGGAGGGTCACAGACCTCATCTAGTAAGCTGGGGGCAGGGCAGGAGAAATACAAGGTGTAAAACAGAAGAGAAGCTTCACACTCACTCCCCTCCCAATGCACGCGCACACACACACATAGGCACGCACACACACACACATACACACACACACACACACACACACACACACACACACACACACACACACACCACTCATAACTTCCCTAATAGGCCTAGCTAGGATGGGAGAGGGGACAATTTAACCTTGAATAAGTATGGAGATCTTTTTTTTCCTTAAACATTGTATTGTACTAAATATATTAATTACTAAAATGAGAATATTCGTGAAGCTAAAAACGATCAGAGGATTTTTAATTCTTAAGAAAGAGCTAGCTGACTCTGTTAGCTGCCTAGGATTTTATCAAAGTGTGAAGGAGAAATATCCCAAGAGAGCTAGGGGAAAAGAATAAAACTATTAAAGTAATAGTTATTTTTTAAATGTAGGAAGAGGGAAGGGCATTCAGACCTGGGGAACAGGATGCCCGAAGGTATTAAAGTGGTGACAGCATGAGGAAGAGCAGATTGGCTGATGTGGCCAAAGCAAAGAAAGTACAAGGAGAAAAGTAGAAGGCTCCAGTTCACCAGGAAGGCTTTCAGTGCTCTGAAGTGTGTCCTTTATTCTGGGGAGATAGGGACGTCCTCTGAGGAGAAGATATGATCTGTTGGGTACTTTCAGAAGAAAAACCTGAGGACTGTGTAGACAGAGACTAGAGGCGCTTTGGAGGTTATTACAATAACCCACATGAAAGATGATGGCCAGAATTAGGATAACTGTGGTTGGAATGGAAAGGGGATGAATCTGAGACCCCATGCGGAGGCATAATCAACAGGAACTAGCCACCCTTTGGATGGAAGGAGTGGAGGAATGGAAGAAGTCAAGGATGGCAACTTCTTAGAGCCAGAGCAACAGGTATCTGAATGGTGTAACCTAGATATGAAATAAAGAGAAGGAATTTGGAAGGAAAATAATGATCTAAGTTTCAGACATGATGAATTTGAAGTGTTATTGGCAAGGCATTCTTGGGAAGACATCTGGGAAGCAGCTGGAAATTTGGTCTTAGAACTGCAAAGAGGTCAGGACTGGTAAGGAGGTCTTTTGTCCCATATCAGTGTCCTCCTTAAGGGGGTCACTCCTGCATAAGGAATTCATCCACACTTGGAAAATTCTCTCAGTTATTTTTCAGCACATCTTAGAAGCAGAGGAGAAAAATGAATCTCCTTTTAACATTTTCATTACGTTCATTCTAAAATTATACTCTCCTGATTTCCAAGGACTTCCAGTACCTGGTGTTGATATATAACCACATAACTTCACCCTCTGTGTATAATGCTGAATTACTTACACCTCTTCTAGGGTTCACTTCTGACATGGATGTCAAACAGAAATAGAACATGCATCTCCTGCATCTGGGCTGAAACCTTACAGAGAATTCTATGGACTGCAATAAATAATCCCTGATGTTCTTGGAAAGGAGCAATGTGTGCAGACAGGGTAGGGTCACTGTAAATTTATGAGTGCATCTTCCAGTCAGCAAGCTCTACACAGCCCAGAGCCCAGAGCAGGGGCCTGCAGATGGTGGGAGGTCCAAGGGAGCAATGCTACAAAAGGACAGCTGATCCAAGGGCTGTGAAACCTGGATACCTGAAGAGCCACATAACAAATATTCCAATTTCTTAACTCTTTTACTGCTTCTCTTACTGCCAGAAAAAGAACTTGAAATCTGGGTGTGTTTTTCTGACAGCCATTCAAGTCTGGTACCAAGAGCACTAGACAAACTTCTGCTACTGTGAATACAATGTCTCCCAGCCACTCAACATGCCCAGAGGTCAGCCTTAAATGAACTGCGCATGGAGGAAGATTGCTTCCCCATCATTTCAACTTGCTTACTTTTTCCCACACCTCTGACTGTCTCTCTCTCTCTCTCTCTCTGTCTCTCTCTTTCCCTGTCTATCTTTCCCTTTCTTTCTCTCTCCCTACCTTTCTCTCGCCCTCTCTCCACCTCTCTCTCCTCATTTTTAACCTAATTGTTTATGAAAACCCCCTTCTTGTGCATAGTTTGGAGTAAATTACTTTATTTCTGAAGGCCTTCATTTTCTCACCTGCAAAATGAAGGTGTAAGACTAAGTGCTTCTAGACCGAAATGTGTAAATGATTCCTCTGAGGATATTGTTAAAATACAGATTCTACTTAGTATCAGAATACTGGGGTGGGGCCCAAGATTCTGCATTTCTAACAAACTCACGGATAATTTCAATGCCGTTGATCTGTGAACTTTCCTTTAAGTAGGACAAAAAATAATGATGGCACAGAATGCTCACCTGTAGGGCTATCTCCAATGATACTCGTGCTCTATTGGTAAAGGTTGCTTATAGAACTGTGTTGAGAGTTTTGAGAATACATCCAGCCTCAGTGGGTGAAAGGTGAACATAGTAAAATACATTCAAAATAAGCACTTCAAATATTTGCCTTCGATGGAATAGATGATCTCTAAGCACTCTTACAATTTAATATTTTAAAACATCTGTGGTTCTCACCAACACAAAGCATATCTCAAAAGCTGTCTATATGAAAGAGTCTAATGAACTCATCAGTGTTGATAATGGATTATTGAGGACTTTTTAGAAAGAAATAAGAAGAATGGAAATCATAAGGATAAGGGTCAACAAAACATAGAATCAAAAAAATTATAGATAGCAATTAAGATAGCACTTTAGGGCGGGGGAAGGGTATAGATGATAGAAGCTTTGTTCTTCCCTCTTGCAACCACATCAAAGCTGGGATACAAACACGGAGGAAACAGCAAGCAAAATCACCTGGGATCTAGACAAAAAGAAGCACTACAACTAGAGAGAGAATAAGAAATCACCCCACCATAGAAGGTAGGACAGGGCGAAGACGTGAGGCTGCCCGGTCCCTAGGTGCTGAATGGGACAGAGGCTATGGCAGCAGCAACCAGCAGCTACAGATACCACTTAAAGGGGCCGTGTCCACAATCAGACTTTGCAGTGACAGACCTACTCACTCTGAGCACCAGTGCTGGGTCAGCTGCTGGGGGGCACCAACGACTTACAGAGGGACACTGAGTTGTCAAAGCGAGGGCCAGAGGTGAGGCTTTCTCCCAGGCAAAAGTGCTGGCACTATCCATTGTTCCTCTGTTGAGCCCTCTTCCCCTCCCAGTGTGTGAACTCAGCGCCGCTGTAGCTGGATGTCATCGAACTGGATAAGAGAGGTCGCAATGCCCAGAGGATTCCCTGAAACTCCGCATCCCCCAAATCATGGTCCCACCCATGCCACATCCAGTGTGTCCTCGATGATTCCAGTGCTCCTTACTGAGCCAGCCCCAGGACCCACACTAATGGCAGATAGCCTCAGTTTCTGGCGTGGACTCTTGAGGCAACTATAAGCACAGCATCTGTGGATTGCTTGCTGAATCTTAACAGGTGGCCCCAGCAGGGCACAGGGTACAGCTAAACTTGGCCTGCAGCTGGACCTCTCTCAGGATTGTGCCACTGGACACCTACTTTACAAATCTACACTAGTAAGACCAGGAGACTTGCTTAGTACATAGAAACAGAAATAGAAAGGCAGTCAAAATGGAAAACAAAGAAGCAGAAATCATATGAGAACAGAACAGAGATCCAAGAATAATAGAGTCAAGCAATCTAACAGATGCAGAGTTCAAAACGCTGGTTATAAAAATGCTCAGTGAACTTAGGGAAAGTGTAGGTGAACTCAGTGAGAACTTTACAACGTTCTCATAAAAATGGAAATGGAAATTATAAAAGAGAACCAGTCAGAAATGAAAAACACGTTATCAGAGATGAAGAGTATATTACATGGATCAACAGAGTGAATAAAGAAGAGGGTCGAACCACTGATATAGAGGATGGGGAAGCCAAGCACACTCGATCAGAATGGCAAGGAAAAAAAAAAAGCCAAGACCATAGTAATAATTTAAGGAGCCTATGGGACACAATTAAATATGAAAATATCCATGTCATAGGGGTACCTGAAGGAAAACAAGAAGTTGAAAAGCTATTTGAAGAAATGTGATGGAAAACTTCCCTCATCTTGTGAAGGAAATAGACATACAACCCCAAGAAGCTCAGAGAGTCCCAAGAAAGAGGAACCCAAAGAGGCCCACACCAAGACACATCATAATTAAAATGCCAAAGGTTAAATACAAAGAGAGAATCTTAAAAGCAGCAAAAGAGAAGCAGTTAGTTACCTACAGGGAGCACCGATAAGACTGGCAGCTGATTTCTTAAAAGAAACTATGCAGGACAGAAAGGCTTGGCACAAAATATTCAACATGATGAAAACCTAGGCTCTACAACCAAGAATACTTTATCCAGCAAAGCTATCATTTAGAGTTGAAGGACAGATAAAAAGCTTCCCAGACAAAACAAGCTAAAGGAATTTAACAACACCAAGCCAATATTACAGGAATTGTTGGAAGGACTTCTTTAAGAAGAAAAAACATGTATCAAAAACTGGAATGAAGAATAGTAATAACTACATTCCTATCAACAAGTGCCTGAAATATAAAAGAAGTAAGGGTTCCAAACAAAAGATAGAGTGGCTGTGTGGATAAGAAAACAGGATCCTTACATATGCTGCCTGCAAGAGACTCACTTCAGATTAAGATACACATAGACTAAAAGGAAGGGGATAGAAAAATATATTACCTTGGTGGACCTAGAGGGTATTGCACCGAATGAGTAAGTCAGATAGAGATAGACAAATATCTCATGATTTCACATACATGTGGAATCTAAAGAACAAAATAAACAACAAAAACAAAAATAGAAATAAACTCATAGATACAGAGAATATTTTGAGGGCTACTAGATGGGAGAGGAGGTGGGGGGATGGTGAAAAAGGGCAAAGGGATTAAGAAGTACAATTGGGTAGTTAGAAAGACATATAAAGTGTGTAGCATAAGGAAAATAATAATGTTGTAGTAAGTATGTAAGGAAGAAGAGGGTACTAGATTGAGTGGGGTGATCACTTTGTGAGTTATACAGATCTCTAATCATATGCTGTAGAACTGAAACTAATATATTATGGTATGCTGACTATAATTGAAAAAGCTCAGTGAATTGTACAATGTAAATATGAGCAATTAATTGTCTATTACATTTCAATATGCTGGGAATAAATAAATAAATAAATAAATAGATAAATAGATAAACAGATAAATAAATAATAAATAAATAAATAAATAAATTGAAGTGAAATAAAAAAGATAGCACTTTGGAAAGAGTGTTCAAGAAAAAAGAGAAGGTGCAAATAAACACAATAGAAAATCGAAAAGGAGGAATGACTACAGAAATAGAAGATGTTTTAATAACTTTAAGGAATATTATGAACAAGCAAACAGACACAAATTTGAAAACCCAGAAGCAATGGATGAATTGTTTTAAAAGTATAAAATATAAAAATTTTAATATGAAATAATGGAAAACTTATTTAGAAAAATAATATTGAAGAAACTGAGAAAGTAATAGAAAAACTTTCTCTCCAAACTCATACCCAGACACAAAAGCCAGGCATAGGATTTACAAATGAGTGCTACCAAACTTTCAAGTAACAAATAATCCTTAATGATATACAAGTTGCCCCCCCAAAAAAATTTTTTTTTCAATTTTAAAAGAAGGAAAATGTATAACCTAGATACCAAAACCAAACAAGGACAATACAGGGAAAGAAAATTATAGGTCAATTTCACAAAGGAATATAAATGAAAACTCTAAAGAAAACATTGACTAACAGAATCCAACACATATTTAAAAAATAACTCATCATAATTAGAGTTTATTACAAATATTAGATTCAGCATTATAGCATCTATCAATCTACTTAAAAAAATTAACACAAAAAACTCATGATTACTTGATAATGGAAAAGCATTTAATATTCAACATTTTCTTATTAGAAACTTGTAGAAGACAGGGATATAAATGAGATTCTTAAATTGATAAAGTTTACCTTTTAAAAATTTATAGCAAAATACATTAAAAAAGACTCTTTAAAAGGCAGAGAACAAAGCAAATATATATGCTTTAATTACTACTGTTTGCCATGTTTTGGAAAATCTTGTCTAATTCACTAAGATAAAAAAGAAGCAAAAAATTGGAAAAAGTAGAAAGAATTGCTAGTCTTCGGAGAGGCTCAAAGTAATTAATAAATATTTATTGAATTGTTGAGGAAATGAATGAATGAGATGGTTCAGCAAGATTCCCAGACATAAGATCAACACATAGACACAATAGCATTCAAGAAGCGCTTCTGGAATGACAGTCTGAGAAGCTGTCATGCATTCTTTGTCTTAGTCTGCTCAGGCTGCTATAACAAAATATAACAGACAAGATAGCTTTTAAACAACAAAATTATTATTATTGCTCACAGTTCTAAAGGCTAGAAGTCCAAGATTATGGTGTCAGCATGGTGGTGAGGGTCCTCTACCAGGACACAGACTTCTTGTTGCATCCTTACATGGTAGAAAGGGTTAGGAATCTCTCTGGAGCCTCCTTTATAAGGTACTAATCCCATCCCTGAGGGCTCCACCTAATCACCTCCCAAAAGCCACGCCTCCTAATATCATTATGCTTGGGAGCTAGAGTTCAAGATATGGATTTAGGGGATTCAGACCATACCACTTTCCCCTGTGAAATAACCATGACTGATGAAAATTATAAAAACAACCATCTAAAGTCTCTGGAAATTGTCCTAAAGGAACACAGAAAACAAAGAAACATTTATTCAAGAAAATATACTAAATCTCAGTAAGACAATGAGAGCCTGTGTTATTTGAGCCACAAGCCACCCCTTACGTGGCTCTCCCCACCCCATCCCTGCACCAGCTCAGTGTGAAAGAAGCTCTACCATTAGCAGTTGTAGCCAGGAAGACAGGACTCTCTCTCCCCCAGCTTTTGGTCTAAGAGTATAGTTTCCCCTTGGGAGGAGCAGATTTCCAGCAATTTCTATCCTTCCTCACACCCCAGCTTCTTGTTTCAGAAGCTCTACTGCAGAAGAGTAAAAGACGGAGGTCTGGGGCTCCCTTCCTCCAACCAGCCTACACTCCAACCAGCCTACACTCAATTCTACCCTAGGAATAGCCGGCCCAGAATACTTGGCTCAGATCACCCGCACCCTAGTTCACTTGTGTGGTGGAGACTCTTTAGCTGAAGAGACAAGACAAGAAAACCAGAGATTACCACCATGACCAGAGTTGTGGTCATGGAGCAAGGATATCAGCCCAAGAGAAGTGGACCATTGACCCAACTCCAGCTCCAGAGCAGTCGTACAGAAGTTCTGTCAGAAGGGGAAGCATAGAGCTGAGCTCCATGTATCTCCCTAAAAAGACTGACTTTACTTGCAATAGAGATTGGGAAGCTCAAGCCGAAAACCATGTTTATAAATAGTAAAGATTTTGTTGGTTAAGCAATAAGAGAAGGCTTATGGCTCCAGGATAGCAATAAGCAAAATGATAAATCAGCTGGAAGTTTAGTAAAGAGAACCAGAAAGAAGGAGAGATAGCTAAGATGAGCTATGGTGTGCTTGAAACAAGCCTCAAAAACTGGCCTCAAAAACTCACTTTTGCAAAGGCCCTGACTTTAAGTTAATCAAACTGTGAAGTGATATATGCCCCCAAAACATTGTAGAAAACAATAGAGCAATCAGCTAGCAATTAGTGGTGTAACAGCTGGGTGTTATACCAACAGAGACAGATCAGTCAGAAAGAAGCTTACAGGGAGGTTAGAGAAAGACAAAGAGAGCAGGGTTAAAACCACTCTGTCCCTGATGATAAAAATACCCAAGACTGTGTCTAAGGAAAAACATCAAAGGTTTACACTACTCCAGGAAATATACCTCTCCGAACCAGTCCAACCTAGTCACTTAAACAAAGAAACTAGCAACCAAGCAAACAACATCAAACCACGCCTCGCCCTGCCTAGGTGAAGGAGCAATCAGTATTCAAAGTAGCTATATTATCTGAAATGCTCAGTTTTAAAAAAAAATTACAAGATATGCAAAAAATATGAAAGCTTGATCCATACACAGGAATAAAAGCAGACAACAGAAAATGCTTTTGAGGACAGCCATATGTTGACTAGACAAACACTTCAAAGCAACTATTACAAATATGTTAAAATAATGAAGGGAAATCGTGCTTAAAGGATCAAAGGAAGGTATGATGACAGTGTCATATTAAATAGAAAATATAAATAGAGTTAGAAATTAATAAAAAGAATCCAATAGAAATTTGGGGTTGAAAAGTACAATAAATAAAATGAAAAATTCACTACAGGGGCTCAATAATAGATTTCATCTGGCAGAAGAAAGAGCTAGCCAACAGAGAGAAAGAGGATGGGGAAAAAATAAATGGAGCACCTGAGAGATATGAGACACCATTATGTGTAACAATATATGCATAATGGTAGCACCAGATGAAGAAAAGAGAAAGGACTAGAAAAAGTTTTGAAGAAATAATGACCACCCCATCCCACTTATATATAGTATATAAAGATATATCATGCAAATAACAACCACAAGAGAGCAGCAGTGGCTATACTAATAACGAACAAAATAGACTTTAAAACAACAAAAAAAATTACTAGAGATAAAAATGAAACATATTATAATAATTAAAAGGTCAATCTGATAGAAAAGTATAACCTTTGTAAATATGTAATGAACCTTGCAGAGCCTCAGAATACACTTCCTAAAATTATTTTTTTTTAAATTAATTTATACATTCAAGATGCTCATGAAACTCCAAACAGGATAAACACAAAGAAATTCACATCCAGGCATATCATAGTCAAAATGTTAAAAGACAAAGAGAAAAGTTTGAAAGCAGCAAGAGGAAAATAATTTCTTGCTTACGAGGGAATCCTAAAAAGATTTACAACTGACTTATCAGAAACAATGGTGACCAGAAGGAAGTGGGGCAGCCATATTCAAAGTGCTGAATAAAGAAGTTGTCAACTAAAAATTTTACATCCAGCAAAACCATGTTTCAAAAACAAAGGAGATATTAAAAAATACAAGGTAAACAAAAACTACGATTCATTGCTGGCAGACCCACCTTACAGAAATTGTAAAGGAAGTGCTTCAGACTGAGTGCAAATGGAACATACAGTAATTCAAATCCACCCAAGGAAACAAAGAGCTCTGCTCAAAGTAATTACATAGGCAATCATAAAATAAAATGCAAGTGCGTATCTGTTCCTTCTTCTCTTAACTGGCTTAGAAACAATTGCATAACTGATATATACATATATACCTAAACATATATAAACAAATTACATGTAGTATATATAAACATATATCTATCATATGTTGTATATCTAAACATATATACAACACATATATCATATGTATTTGTATTATTGGACCTATAATGCAAGTGCGTATCTGTTCCTTCGTCTCTTAACTG